>NC_056744.1:972522705-972645205 GCF_019279795.1 Protopterus annectens
AAAATTTGAAAAATCCCAAAAAAGTTATGGTGGAAAATTTTTCCTGAAAAAAAAAAACCCCCTTTAAAATTAAGTTTCCGGAAAGAAAGGGCCCCCATGGTTTTCTTTTTCTCCATGTTTGGGGGGGTTTAAAGTTGTTAAGTGGGGGAAAATTGGGGGTTTTAAAATTTTAAAGGTTTTTTTAAAAAGGGGGAAGGGTTGGGTATTTTAAAAGAAAGTTGTTTATTTTTTTATAAATTTTCTTTATTTTAAGTAAAGTTATAATATTTATAAATATATATATAAATATTATTATATATTTTATTTTATACATATATATATATATATTATATATATATATATATATATATATATATATATAATATATTTTTTTTGTGTATATATTTCTATATATCTATATATATATATGTGTGTGGTTTTATTAATTTTAAAAATAATATATATAATATACAAATTTTTGTATTATATGGAATAGGTTAACTTTAAAATCGAACTCCCCTCCTTTTTTTTGTGACATTTCCGAAATTTTACAGGTGGGAAACCTTTCAAAAGAGTTTTAAATTTTTTCCCAAAACAGCATCTTTCCCCCCGGTTTTAAAGGGAAACCATTTGGGCCTGCAAAAAAACAAACCTTTTAAAAATTAAAATTTAAGTTTCCTCCTGGAAACAAAATTTGGCCCCCTGGTCCCCCTTTTCCCATGTAGGGAATCCTTTTTTAAAATTTAAATAAATGGGGGTTTCCCCAAATTGATTTTTAAAATGGTTTTTTGTTTTTTTTTTGTTGGTAATGGTTTTATTTTAAACGTTCTTGTTTGGTAAAAACTCTTTAAAAAGGTTTTTAAAGCCTTTTATTTTTGGGGGGTTCAAAATGTTTTTCAAAATTTTTGAAAGGGTTTTTATAAATATATATAATTTTTTTTTTTTTTTTTATTATTTATTTTTTTTTTTTTTTATTTGTGTTTTAATATTTAAATAATTTTAAATTTTGGTTGAATTAGCTTAAACACCCTGGGAATATTATGGATCTTAAAACATATATGTTTCTTTTACTTTTTAAAAAATTTGGGGGTGTCAATCCCTTTAAAGAACCCCGTAATTGCCTTTTTCTTTTGCCCCCAAAAATTTTGGGGCCTTTTAAAATTTTGGGCAATTAAAACCTGGTATGGCCTTAAAAAATTGCTCTATGTTCCCTTTTAAAGGTTTTCTTTAAAAAAAAATTAATTTATTTTAAATTAATATCAACACAAACCCTGTGTTGGGTACCAATTTTTTTTTTTAAATTTTATGTTATAGTTTTTTCCCCTGGGTTTTAAATTTAAATTTTTTTTTGGTTTACCCTTTTACCTTTTGGGAAAACAATGTTTTATAAAATAAATAAATTTTTTATTTCTTTGGAAATTTTTTCATAAAGTGCCCGTTTAAATGAAATTGGGTTTTTTTTTAATACCCCGGGAATTTAATTTTGGGTTTTTAAACCCCGGTTAATTGTTAAGAAGGGGGAATAACCGCTTTTCCCCCCAAAAAAACCTTAGCCTTTTTTAAAAATTTTGAAAACCTTCTTATTTTTTTTAATTGGGTTTTTGGTAATAAGTTTTGATAAATTTTTGGGGCCCGCCTTTTTTTCATTTTTTTTTTTTTTTATTTTTTTTAGTTTTGGTTTTTAAACTCCAAAAATTTTAAATTTAATTTCAGATTTCGGCCAAAAGCAAAAAGCCCCCAAATCCTGATACCTTAAAAAAAAAATATGTTTCAACCTTTGAACAAATTAATATAAAAAACCCCCCAAAAAACCCAAAAATTGCCCCCCTTAAATTTTGCAAAGGGGCAAATTCCCGAATTTTACATCCCCCCAAAACACCATTAAAATAAAAACACCAAACATAAAAATTAACCCCTCATATTTACCTTTCCCCAAAAGGTTTAAAAATTTTTTTAAATATAATAATTAAATTAAAATTTTTAAATTATAACACCCCCACAACAAAACCAAAAAAAAGGGGTGTTTTGGTATTAAATTGTTTGTTTTATTTAAAACCCCTTTTTCTTGGTATGAAAAAAATTTGTTTTTAAAATTTTGTGTGTTTATATATATATATATATATATATATATATATGTTAATTATTAAAAAATTATTAATATAACCAAATACCAATTATTTTATTATTTAAATTTAATTTATAAATTATTATTATACCAACGAAAAATTTTAATGGTTTCAATACCCTTCAAGGTAAAACCCCACATTCTTTTTCATTTCCCAAGTTAACGGTTAAAAGGTATTTATACCCAGGCTGGAAACACCAAAAAATTTTTGTAAAGGTTTTGTTTTTGGTTTTCCTTTTTTACATCTTTGTCTTTCTTTTAATTTGGTGGAACTCCCGTTTTGAAACCTAAATTTATTTAGGGGCTTCCTTTTTATATTTTCTATAAAAAATAATAAAAAAATATATTTTGGAATTTCATTTTTAATTTGGGAAAAATCTGAAATTGGGGGTTTTGGGGAAAATTTTAACCAAAAAATTTTAAAGCTTTAAATTTGAAAACCATTGAAACAAAAATTTGCACATAAAAAACCCCAATTTTTTTAAGGAAAACATTAATCTTTAACAAAACCAAACAAAAAAAAACACAAAACAAAAACATTGCCCCTATTTTTTTTAACTTGGAAAGATAACCCGGAAAAGGAAAAACAAATTACAAGAATTCCCAAATTTTGAAAGGGGCACCAACAATTTTTCACATAAAACCCAAAAACCCAAAACCCTTATTTTAAATTTTTTAAAAATATTTCACCCCACCCCAAAACCCCCCCAAATTAAAAAAAAAACTTTAAAACATTAAAGTCCCCCCCAAAACCCTTAAACCTTAAATTTTTTTCCCCCTTTAAAATTCCCCAAAACAACACCAAAGCATAATTTTGGATATTTAAATTCCCCTTTTTTCACCACTTTTTTTAAAAACCCTTTAACTGGGGGCTTGGATCTGAAATTTAAATTTCAGATTTTAAATTTTAAAATTGCCCTTTTTAATTTAATTATAATAATAGGGTAAATTATATATTGAATTATTTAAAATAAACCCCCCACCTTTAAAATTTTATTTTTAAAATTTTATATTAATTAATAAATACAACGGGAAATCTATAAGTTTTTGGGGCGTACCCAAAATTTTCCCGTTTTAAGGGTAAAAAAGTTTTCCCACATTTTTAAAAAAATTTTTCCAAGGGAAGGTTGTAACGGACCCCTTAGAAGGTATTTTAAAACTTTGGCTGGTAATTCCTTTTTTTTTTAATAATTTATGTTTAATAGGTGGGGTTTTTTTAATTTTTGGGTTTTTTAACCCATTTTTAAAGGGAAAACAGCCCCTTTTTCTTTCTTGTACTTAAAATAAGGGCTGTTTCGCGTACTTCAGGCCTTTTTAAATTATTTTTCCTATGGTATTCCCCCGGTCTTTAATTTTTTCATAAAAAACCCCTTGGGACCCAAAAAGGATAAAATTAGGAAAATTTTTCCTTTTTTTCCCCTTATATTTGGGGAAAAGGGATGTAAGCTGGGGGTTTAAATTTGTGGTTTCCCATCCTTTTCCCTTTTTAAAATTTCTAATTTTTTTGGGATAGAATAAACCAATTCCGGGGAAGGGAGATTAAAAAGCCCCTGCCTTCCTTTCTTTCCAAAAAACCCCCCCTTTTTAAAATTTATTTTGGAAAAACCCCAGGGGATCTTTTTAAAATGTTTTTGGGGAAAACCCTTGGCTTTAAAAAAGTGAATAGGTTGGGAATAGGGTCCCGTAAAAAGGCCAAAAGCAAGGCACCCATTGGTTTTTTTGGGCCCTTTTAACCGGAAAAAGGGAAAAATTTAAAAGAATCCCTGTTTTTTGGAGGCCAAAAGGGGGAAAAAAATTTTGGGTCCCAAAAACCCCGGTGTGACGGGGGTTTTACCAAAAATCCAAAAGGGCCCCTTGGGGCCCAAAATTATTGGCCAAGGGGTTTTTAAACAGGGGGGGTGATTACATTTCCCTGGCCCCGGACCGGGTCATTTTAATCATGTGTGGAAAAGGCCCCAAAAGAACAGGGGGAAAATTAACATAAATGCTCTTTTTTGGTTTTCCCATTAAAAGGGTTCCGGGGGCAACCTTTTCCAAAGGCCCATTGCCTTCCCTTGGTTTTATGCCAAGGTTTTGACACCCCAAGGTTTTGTTTGGGAAAAACCCTCTGAAAAGAGTCTTGGGGGGGAAAACTTTTGTATCTGGGGAGTTTAAGAAAGGGGATCAAATTTACCCAATTTCAAAACTTACCTTTAAAAATTTAATTAAAAAGGGGGGGGAATGGCCAAACCAGGACTGGAAACCCGGGGTATCCCCTTTACCTTTTTTAAAAGGAGTTTAAAACCCCCATTCCCTTTTTGTACCCCCTTTTTGTAATTTGCCCAAAACCAAATTAATTACCTAAAATGAATTTTAAAACCCCGGGAAAATTTATCTTAAGTCCCTTTTGCAGATTCCAAAATTTTGTTGTAGATAAAACCCCTTCTTTTTTCCTTCCTTTTATTGGCAAATAACTTTTTACGGGAAACAAATTATTAAGAGAAAAAGGAAAACCCCGGGCCCCTTATTTTTAAATTTTTTAACAATTTTTTGGTCTCTGTTACGCCAAGGCCTTTTTTTAATTCCCATAATAACTCCCCATTAAGGGGTTACAGCTGAAGGGTTTTAAGCCCCATGGGTCTGTTAAATTTCCTTTGGGGGTTGTTGAAACCCCCTCCTTTTTGCAAAAAAAACTTTATGCCCCCTTCCCCATTTTTGGGTGCTGGGTTTTTGGTTAAAAAGGGAAGGGCTCCGGGTTTTAAAAATTTTACTTCCCCGGCCATTTTTTATAAAAAATGTAAAACCCTTTGCAAAGGTAAAAAAAAAGGATGCCCGCCCCGGTCTCGTTTAACCTTTTCCTAAACAAAAAAATTTTACCCCAAATTTTAAGGACTCCCCCCAAAAAGCACCCCCCCTCCCGAACTTTTTCCCCCAGCTTGGGAAAAAATTCCCCGGCTCTTGGGGCCTCTTTTTTTGTAAAGAGGAACTGGGGTTTTGCCGAATTCAAAAATTAAACCCCATAGGGGTTTTTTTTAATTCTCAGGTTTTTTTCAAGGGATATTAAAAGGAAGGGGTTCCCCCGTGGGAAAAGGGATTTTACTAAAAAATGTTCCTGGGTTTTCCCAGGGAAAAAACCCCAACCACCTTTTTTTTTTAAACCTTTCCCGGTTTTTTTGGTCACCAAAACCCTTTAAATTTTTCTTGGCCCCGGGGTTAAAATTTCTTAAAAAACCTCTTTTAAAAACCCAATTAAAGACATTCCCATTTTTGGGGAATTTTAGGGCCTTTTCCTTTTTTCCCCAAGAAAAAGGCCAAAAGGTCCCCCGGAACCCTTTCCAAAAACCCGGGGGCCCCTTTCCCCTTTTGGGCCCCATTTTTAACCCGGGTTAAAGGGCCCCAAATTCCCGGCCAAACCAATTAAATTCCCCCTTTTGGAAAAAACCGGGGGCCCAAAAACCCAAAATCCCCGAAAATCCCAGGTTTTGCTTGGGTGCGGGGGTCCTAAAAGGAAAAAATCCTGGGTTTTCCAAAATGGGTTTTTTCCCCAAAAAATTTTTTCAAGGGATTTTTTCAAACCCTTTTTGGGGGAGTTTCCTCCCGGGTCCGGGGGTTTTGGCCCCCCACCAAACATGACCCCTTGGCAAAGGGCCCACAAAAAGGGAGAGAAATTAAGCAAAACCCGCCCCCTTTTTTTGGTTCCCACCTCCAAACTTTTTTTCCCGAAATTGGGGAACCTTTTCTCAAAGGGCCCCCACAACCCTTCCTTTTAAACCCGGCCTTTCCCGATCTTCCCCAAGGTTAAACTTTTTTTGGGAAATAAAAACCCTCTGAAAAAGGGGGCAATCAAAATTAAAGGGGGTGAAGCCTTTACTTTAAATTACAAAAAAGGGTACCCCCCTGGGGTTTCTTCACCAGAAGAACCCCAAATTTGGGGACCAAACAGGGGGCCTTTCCTTTGGGAAAAATTGGCTTAAAAACTTTTTAATTACCCCGAAACAAGGTTCGGGATTTTAGGAAATTTTCATTCCTTTTTCAAATTTTGGGGGCTTTTCCCAACCGGCCTGCCCCTTCCCTTCTGGATTTCCCTTTTTTATGTTCCTGGCCCGGTAAAAACCATATTATTCCCCCCCCCCCCCCCCCCCCCCCCCCCCCCCCCCCCCCCCCCCCCCCCCCCCCCCTTCCCCTCACCCCCCCCCCCCCCCCCCCCCCCCCCCCCCCCCCCCCCCCCCCCCCCCCCCCCCCACCCCCCCCCTCCCCCCCCCCCCCCCCCCCCCCAGCCCCCCCCCCCGCCCCCCCCCCCCCCCCCCCCCCCCCCCCCCCCCCCCCCCCCCCCCCCCCCCCCCCCCCCCCCCCCCCCCCCCCCCCCCCCCTCACCCCCTCCCCCCCCCCCCCCCCCCCCCCCCCCCCCCCCCCCCCCCCCCCCCCCCCCCCCCCAGAAGTGGATATTTTTACCTCTATGACCAGACTGTTAGCCTTCTGCTCCAGGATACCTTATCCCTGGGGGGAAGCCCCCAAATTTTTTGGAAAAAGGGGTTTGGAAAAATTTTTCCCCCTTTCCCCTTTCCCCCTTCAGAACACTGGGGATCCAACTCTTTCCCTATCTGCACGATAACCTGTTCCAGGCCACATCAGTTCAACTGGTCTTACAACACCTAGACTTCACCATGTCCCTCTTGGAAAGTCTGGGGTTCACCATAAACCTTCAGAAATCCTCCCTGATACCCTCACAGGATCATGTGTTCTTGGGATGCAGGATCCTAACAGGGAAAATGATGACCTGCCTTCCTCCAGACATGATTTTGTCCCTCACTTCTTATTTCAAGGGCATACTTTCTCTCAAAGCCCTGTTGGCCAGGGAGTTTCTCAGGCTCCTGGGGTTCATGGCCTCCACCATCTTTATAGTACCACTAGCAAGGCTTCACATCAGGAAATTTCAGTGGTACTCGAGAATAGTCTGGAAGCAATACCTGCACCCCCTGGAGTACATGGTTCCACTGCTACCATGCTTTTCCTTGGAGCTGAATTGGTTGGATATCTCAGATACAGGTCAACCCAGGCATGCCCCTACAATCCCTTCTCCCCAATCAGGACCTGTACACAGATGCTTCGGACACAGGTTGGGGCACAACTTTTGGACAATGGAAAGTGAGAACCACTTGGTCTCTGAACCAACACAGGGAGCACATCAATATCAAGGAGATGAGAGCCTTGATACTGGCACTGTACATTTTCGAGGATCGTATCTTGCTAGGGGTGCTGAGGTGGCACACAGACGATACCACAGTGATGTGGTGCATCAGCAAACAGGGGCCTACCTTCTGTGCAGATTGGCTCTGCAGGCATGGGAATTCACCCTAGAGAGACAAGTCAGCATTCTAGTCATCTACATTCCTTCTGCAGAGATTGTGATGGCAAATTCTCTAAGCAGGACCATGACCCAATCCCATGCATGGATGCTAAAATGGGACGTGTTCCTGGACCTGGTACATCGATGGAGTATTCCAGAAGTGGATATTTTTACCTCTATGACCAGACTGCCAGCCTTCTGCTCCAGGATACCTTATCCTGAAGCATGGAGGGTGGATGCCCTTTCATTCCCTTGGAAGGGGGATGTTTGCTTATGCATTCCTCCCTTCCCACTCATACAAATAGTTCTGCTGAAGATTCTCAGAGAACAACCCAAAATCTTGTTGGTGACCCCTACTACTGGCCAATGCAGCACTGGTTCCCCCTGTTACATCATCTAGCCAAGGGCAGTCACCACAAGTTACCCCACCGGATGGACCTGCTCACACAGGAGAAGGGAACGCTTATACACCCCTAACTATCCACCCTAAACCTTACATTGTGGGTGATAGGGCACTGATTCCCTTCAGACACTTTTACACAGAGGATGTGCTTCAGGTTCTGCATGATGCCAGAAAACCAACTACCAGAAAATATTCGCTTTCCAAGTGGAAGAGCTTTTCTGTTTGGTGTCAAAAATAAAATTTCCAACCACCCACGGTAGAACCTCCAGTGGTTTGTCTTACCTGTGTGAACTGTTGAACTCAGGCTTGTCTTATTCCTAATGCCACAAACTTCAGTTGTTTTCCAAGCCCAATAAGGTCTCCTCAGTAACGAATCACGAATAAAATACCAACAGCTTATTAAATGTTCAACAGACACAAAACGGACTTAGCGCTTTCATTTCCTACCACGGAAACATCATCAGACTCATTGTCTAAGTTCCCGCCCTTACTTTAAATAGACCCAACACCTGAATAACTTAATTAATTAACTAATTAATTAATTATAACTTCTTATTAAAAGATACAACTACCTAAAACCATAAATCATAATACTTTTCATAAAATGTATATATATTCAACGTAATACCTTACCACATTGTGTATGTATAACAGTTACATACAATCATAAACATCATATACTAATATAAATACACATATTAAACAAAGAAACTTAAAACCTTCTCTCCTAACTTAGTACTTTCAGTGCTGTAAATTATTTTACATATTTTAAAAACATATTGCACATTTAAAAAATGTTGTTAAATAATTTTTGTTTTATAAAATAATTTAATTTCATACTTATTACTTTATCAATTTGTTAAATTAATCATTCAACTTTGACCATTAGTACTTGTTTGCTCTAATTTTATGTGCTGGTATAAGTGAGATATGGTCATTAAGTCCCGGTGGGTTACAGGCATCCAACTGCAGTTGCCATGTAAGTTCCCTTAACTCCGGTTGCGCTTCCCAGTCACCACCTCTTTCACTTCTTAAAACCTGTTCTATGACCCAAAACTTATAATCAGCCTGTAGGCACACTATTGTATGTCTATAAAGGGCATTAGTTTCCTTCCTCCTATTAATATCATGTGTGCTCATATATCTTTTGTTTCAGACTCCTCTCTGTCTTTCCCACATAATATGAGCCACATGTACATTTAGCCAAATACACTATACCCTTTGACTGACAATTATAGTAACCCTTAGGGTAGAATGTTATATTAATATGCTCTATATCTAAACCCCCTTGGTTATACACAAATGGACATTGTGGGCACCTACCACACCTGTACGTACCAACCTTCCTTTTACTTCCTGCTGCTTGCTCCCCCTCAAAGATTTCTTTCAAATTCCTATTTTTCTTATACCCAAATTTTAACTTCTTGGAAAATATTTTACTACTATTGGGCATATATGAAAATAAAGTCCAGTTTCTATATATAATGTTCTTGATATATTTAGTGTCTTGATTGTATGTCAGTACCATATATACTTCTTCTGTCTCTTTCCTTTCATCTAGCTCCCTTGCTTCTAATTGCATACCATTACTATTACTATGCCCACTTGTTATTAATGGTATATATTTCTCATTCCACCCTTTCAAAACATCTTGCTTAATATTCACTATAGTCTCTACAGGATAATCCCTTTCTTCAAAGAGACTCTGTATATAGTCTAACTCCATCCTCACATCTTCTTCTTCTGATGTCATACGTATCGCCCTAATCATCTGACCTTTTATAATATTTTGGTTATGATTAATAGGCTGATTGCTACTATAATGTAGATATGAATTACAGAAGCACTCTTTCCTGTACAATTTGGACTTAGATTTTTTATTTTTATTATCCTTCAAGATAGTAACATCCAAGAAGTTCACTTTTTCTTCCCATATTTCATGTGCAAATTCTCGGAATTCTGTAGTTTGGCCAATATACATCACAAAATTATCTATTTCATGTCTTGGTCCCTTCCAGATCAAGCATATATCATCCAAAAATCTGAAATACGGTTTTATATACTACTTGTGTCTGGAATCAAATATAAAATGTTTCTCCCAATACAGTAATACTGTTTGCCACTATAGGGGCACAAGCTGCTCCCATCGGTATACCATCAATCTGATGGTATAACTATCCTTGGAAATATATAAAGTTATTTTTCATAGTCAGCTCCAGACTCTCAAGTACTAAATTAAAATGTCTACCATACAAAAACTCAAATTCTATCATCATTTCCTCTAACCATTTAAGTCCCAACTCGTGCGGAATTACCGAAAACAAATCTTTAACATCCACTGTTATGAACATGTATTCCGCATCATACTTTAATTTCCCTACTTTTGTGATAAAATCCCATGAATCCACTAATATATGTGAGTAAGATTTCTGATATTGTTTTAACTTTTTATCCACAAATATAGCCAAAGGTTCAATCTTGGACCCACCTTGATAAGACTATTGGTCTCATAGGTGGGTCCATGGAATTTTTATGGGTCTTCGGAATTCCAAATATGCTAGAAATAAATGGTTTGGGTACACTCAAAAATTCATATAGTGTTTTATCAATAGCCCCTTGCCTCAAATTGTCCTCCAATATCAAATCTGTTTTACGGTAGGCTATATTCATTTCATTTCGTGATACCTGACTGTATCTACCCTCCACATGTAGAATTCCAAGCATATTCCCAATTTTGCATAATAACTACCCCACCCCCTTTGTCTGATTTCATAATTCTTATTTATTTATCATTAATAGTTTCCTTCATCACTTCCATTTCTTCCAGAGTTATGTTATTAATATACCATTTCTTTCTATTCTTATAGTCATTTTTTATCTCATTGTTCATAATAGTTTCAAAATTAAGTAAATCTGGTACCAACGGGGGATTGGTAGTACTTTTCTTTTTTAATGGGTTATTCCTTGCCCCACTATCCTCATAAATAGTGGCTAAATTCAAATTTGTTACAAACATCTTAGTATCCAATAGAGTGTTGGCCAAATTCCCTTTCCTAGTTAGGACAAACTTAAACCCTTTTTTAAAAAGCTGAAAATGTCTTTCATCCATCTCTACTCCAGCATAGTTGTATATTTTAAAATTGTCTTTCTCATATATACAACCTTTCTTGATAATACCGACCTGCTCGGCGTTACCAATGTTCACCTCCTCTCCCAATACTGTCTGTGTGGGTATGTAGGTTGTGCATAATTCTTCTGGTTGTTCCATTGAGCTCCTTGTTGACCCCTCCCTTGTCTTCCTACACCCCTCGATGTCATCTGTGCATAAGTAGGTTGAACTGCTAAGTTCCTTATTCTCTCCAATCTCCTCGGTGGGTCCATCTCTAAAGCGATGTCCCCATCTTGTTCTTCTATCACTTCTGTAACACCATCATCCCTATTCCTTCCTTCATATACATACCTCATATCTCTCCTGTCATTCCTTTTATTATAAATCCCCTTAATGGTGTATGCTTTCCCTTCCCTATAATCAGTTAAGTCCCTATCTAACTTAACAATCTTCCTTTTCCAGTTATTTCTTTCATAAACCTCAACATCTGTAAATATATATGCATATTTCTTTTTCATCTCTTCCACCCCAAAAAGCAAATCCTTGTATATTTTATCATTCAATATTTGAATATCATTTGCCAGCACTTGCAAACATGTTTCATTATTCTTTATAATGAGCTTAACCACATTTAAACCACATTCGTTAACATTTTTCAATTCTTTAAAAAATTCTGTATCTACACAAACATTGTTGGGAAATCTGTTAATACGAAGTCCCTTCGGTACAATCTCATGTCTTATACATTCATTTAAAAAACTATTATTGGCCATAAGCCCTGTATATTTTAACATTTTGTCTTTTAAATTTTTTACACATATCTAAATATGTATCATTGTCCTGTTTAGGTGTTGGGTCTGACATCACAAAGTCCTTCGTATTAAGCCACTGATTAAGTTCCAATTCCAAATACTGTCCCCATCCAGAATAATTGTTTTCCGAGCCGTATACTCTGCACTCTTGATTATTAAGTCATTCCTCTACCGTAATATTCCCAGGGGTTCCACTTTGGCTTTCAGCCCCCATTCCATTCTCTCATTCACCCGAAAGTACCATACCGGTACTACAGTGGCCCTGTTCACAGGGAATAGTTCCTTCCGGTTCCAACACTCCATTCTGTGAGTACAGGCTAATGAGACTGTTTAAGTCTCGTCACAGTGTTCTGTTCGACCCGACTTCACTGCTGCTGGTAAGGCAATCTGGTGTTTGTAATTCCAAATTGTTTGTTTGTGAGGCACCTCTGTTCCTGGAACACGCCATTCCACCAACGTACATACAACCAATAATCCAAATGGAACGACTGAAGAAAAAGTAACAATAACACCACAAACCAGTTGTTTTCCAAGCCCAATAAGATCTCCTCAGTAGCGAATCACAAATAAAATACCAACAGTTATATTGTCTTATTCCTCTTATTCCTCCACTAAAACACACTTAGCTGCTATCTCAGCATGCCTTCCCCCACCACTAGCTTCTAGACTAGAAAGTAAGCAATTTTTGAAAGGGGTACTTCAGCTTAGACCCCCAAAGAAGCCCATCCCACCTCCTTGGGATCTATTTTTTTTTCTGGAAAAAATAACCCTAGCACCCTTTGAGCCAGCCAAGGACTGTTCTGTCCAACACTGTACTTGGAAAACTGTCCTCTTGGTGGCCATTACTTTGACCAGAAGGGTTTCTGAACTGCAAGCCCTCATGGCCTTCCATCCTTATACACTTTTCCACAAGGACAGGGTTTGTTTACTTAGTAATCCATCCTTTATGCCCAACGTTGTTAATGAACTTTCCTTGAACCTGGCTATCAGCATTCCTACCTTCTTCCCTTCACCTCATAATCCTGCTGAAAGGATCCTCCACTCCTTGGATGTACATAGACAACTCAGATGCTATTTGGCCAAGACTACGTCCATCCATAAGTCAGGCAGGCTCTCTGTCTCCTACCACCCAAGATCCCTGGGACATCTGTTTCCAAGCAAACTTTTTCCCCTTGGATTTCTAAAACCATCTCCTTTTGCTACACAATCCATAGCAGAAGGCTTCCCTTCCCAGTAAAGGCACATTCCTCCAGGGCAATGTCCTCTTCTGGTGCCTTCTTTAAGGGTTTGGACACAGCTGCTATTTTAGAAGCAGCTACATGGTCATCTGTTCATACTTTCACCAAACACTATACGTTAGACATCATTCCCAGATCCAGAGCAGGATTTGCCAGAGCCATTCTTCATGGCTTTGTGGAAAGGGCTTCTGTCCCCCCCCCCCCCCCCTTCTCTAAATAGCTGGAGCTTTTGCACTCTCCCTTGTGTTATGGATGCAGTAGCATATGAACAGAAGGACATAGTATTGTTGTGTAAAATCTTAGCATAACTTTAGATGTCCTTCTCTTCTATATGCTGCTGTACAATTTCCCACCCTGCCTTTCCCTGACACTTGCCTGACTCCTGAGTACCGACACTGTAGTCGCTGGTTTTGGCGGCATACAGTTCTGAGGTAGGTGTGTGCTGACATCTGTTTTGTACCCAACATCTGTTTATGACTGACATTCGCTGAGAGTCGCAGGATGTCACACGTACCTTCGCATAGCATACATCTCTTGTAAAATGGCTGGATGTACAAGTCATCCAGAGGCAGACTCCCCTTATCTTATGGATACAGCAGCATATAGAAGAGAAGGACATCTAAAGTTATGGTAAGATTTTCCACAACAATACTGTGTTGTTTTCCATTCACCCGGCGCAAAGCCTGTTTTGAGGTGGTACTGAATAACATCTGTAGGGGATGAAAAAAGTCATGTTATCTGGCCTCATAGATGTAGTGAGCTTGTTCTTGAGAGGTATGAGGGGGCAGGTGTGGGTATGTTATCTGAGAATATTGGAGGGAAGAGGAGATGAGAAGAGGTGAAGTTTGAGCTAAATTACTATTGCTATATCCTTTGTGTCTGAGTATGTGGTATCATTTATTAGCTTGGCACAGTGCTGGGCATTGTTTGTGAGATTTTTTGACATAAATAAAAACGGGATCATGGTTGGCTTTCATGTGGGTGGCTGTTTTTATGTCGTATCTGGCTTTGGTTGATTTAATCAGAGTCTGGAGTTTATATTTTAGTTCCATCACAGGGCATGGTTTTTGAATTTGGCATTGTATTTATTTCTTGGGGATAGATGTTTCTACGCAGCTAATTGTATGTGAATAGAATTTGGCAATAATGGATTCCATGTAAGTGACCTCTTTAAGATAAAAGGGGATTTTGAATTTAGTCAGATCATCACTCAAGATTACTCTTTGCTTAATCTCTGAATACCACGTTATTGGAAGATGCTTCAGACTTCGGTTATATGGTGAATGGGATGGACTTGTGTTTTTATTTGGCTATGGGCAAGTATTTTTGGGGAACAAATGTGTCCTTATATTCATAACGACCAAATCTAGGATTTTTTTTTCCTCTGGTTGAAGTGCATACTAAGTGGTTTCAGGGAGTGTGTATTGGTGAAGTCCAAAGGATGTACATGTTTGAGGATGCATAAGTCTCACAACTTATGGAGGGATAGTTGAAGCCTCTTTTGGAGAATAGTGTTAGGATTAATGCAGTAGAGACTTCATAATAGTTAGGTAGGAGATGTAGACCGAGGAGGACATGGAGGGGGTCATATATTTATGTTAAAATAATGGGTTTTATTAATAGTAAGTTGTATATGGAGGAGGTCCAGGTCATTAATTTGCCTTAATGAGTTTGGAGATGAAGTGGTTGAGAATATGGAAACACCATCACTATTAGTGTCTTTGATTTATGTGTTGGGTTTAAACGTTTCATAAGACTTGAAACCCTGCACTGAAGAAGTGCTTTCAGTGATCTCAAACCAGATCACTGTGAAGATGCATATATAATGTTTTCCAGATAAAGACTGCTTGAAGGGAGTGTTTTTTTTTATTAAGGCTCTTAGATGATGTAGCAATGCCTTAATATTTATTACGGATTCTGAATTAGTCATGTTGAAGCTTTAGAAGACTGACACTGCCTACAAAAAGTCACTATGGGGTTGACAAGTTTTTAACCTACTGCGGTGGTGGTGCTGCGGTAGCGTTGTCGCCTCACAGTTAGACGTTGCCCGTTCGATTCTCAGTTAAAGCGTCTACTGTGTGTGGTGGTGCTGCGGTAGCGTTGTCGCCTCACAGTTAGACGTTGCCCGTTCGATTCTCAGTTAAAGCGTCTACTGTGTGACGACATGCGTGAATGGGCGTTCCTTCGTTAAAGGTTGTGCGTTAGGCCCGGCAAGCCAGCATGTAAAACTCTACTGCCAATCATTAGCGGACCGGAGTTCCGCTGTGGCGACCCCTAACCGGGAAAAGCCGAAAGACGCACACAATATGAAAGCCTTAAGGTGGGGAAGGTTGTTCACATCCCCGCAGGCTGATGTATACTGTACTTCCTTTGAATTACACCAGTATCTCTGCCACTTTTTGGAAATCAGTTATCTTTTGTTTGTATTGCAGCATAATTTACGGTGATGGCAGAATACTGCTCAAGGCAGGGTACCTAGCAGTCTGACACACATTCTAAGAGCTCCATTTAAACATAGTAAGGCCTTATGTTTAATGCTGTTGGCTGCCAAAAAGCAGTTACTTAAAAATGGAAATCAAATTCTAACCTAGCTGTAACTGAAGTGTTTAAAATTGTACACAAGATAAAACAACTGGAGGTAGGATGTTTTGAAAAGGGAATGAGCAAATTACATAGAAATGGAATTGTTTGGAAATAATACATTTAGAATAATATTCAGGAAGAGGAATTACTTTTAAAAGAAGATATGAATTGAGCAATGTATGCAATGTTGGAGTGAAAATTGTTGAATATATATATATATATATATATATATATATATATATATATATATATATATATATATATATATATACTGCATGAAAAAATGAGGGGAATGTTACTATGGTTTGTTTTCTTTTCTGTTAATGTAGTTGTAGTGATGGCATATTTTGAAGTGTAATGCTTCAATAAATTTATTAAAGAAAACATTGTTTTACCACTCTAATAGTATACTATAAAAACCTTCTTTTAAATAGCAGTGCTTGAACATAGAGCTCACCCATCTTGCACGGACAGTCTAGTATCTTCCCAACAAAAATAATCGACCTGAGTATCATGAATATTTACAAGTATATTTAGCATGAATGGAAAGAAAACCATTACTTCTGTCATGTTTAAAAACATTGCAAATATAAAAAAGGTATTTATCCCTTGCATTTTAAGTATCATCAGATGTGGAAGAAGTTTGTAATCATGCACATAATTAAGCATTGTTGCAAGTAATATGGTATCACATTCTATAAAAATTTCTATAAACTTCTTTGAAAAAGGAATGTCAAGTAGTAATCTATGCCATCTGTCCAAAAATAAACCTTCATAACCATCTCACAGACACGATTGTCTGTACTGTTACTGTAAGATACTTCTTCCCAGCCACTCCCAAACTTTTAAATCAGGTAGCATGTTGTGTCAGAATCCTGTGATAATCATTTATTTGAAATAACATGTTCCTCCTCATTTAAGTCTATTGACAATACTCCTTTATAGCATAAAAAGTCACACTCGTTGAATTTTTTCCAGAAAAATCATGATTGAGTGAAACTTTTCTACCATCAGTATATATATATATTTTCCTGGCCTTCCCAGCTGTTAAGAGTATGCACTTCTCATACTGAACCACAATTTCAAGACATCAAGTTTCCATATTTGATATCAGTGAAGGAAGTCGGTAAGCTTTCACTATCTAAAATAAATAGTCTGCTGAAAAATATTTCAAGTTGCCATTTTAACTTACAAAAACTTAACATGATGCAGTATTTCTACTCTTTCTGGAACTCTTGTAACTGACGAGCTCTTTCTCAGACCCTTCTCTGCCATCGGGATCAAGTTGTTCAATTATAGCTGGTGCTGTATCATCTCACTCTTGAGTTTTAAGGAAAGGATGGTGTTGGCTTATTCATAAACTCATTCAGTATCCTGGTTCACTTTTCCAGTCATTCTTTTCACAAAATCTGAAAGTTAGAGACCCTGATGTGTTTTAGCTCCAGTAACATGATCTTCAATGAAGGCTTCTGGGACACACCAAACATTTTCATATCTGGACTGTCTCAAACAAAAGCATCTTCCTTTACTCCACTAGCTGTGCACTTCTGCTAATTCTTTCAAAATTTTAGTTATAATTGCACTAATTTTAGATGTCACAACACATTTCTTGCCATGTAATACACCAAAACTGAGTAAACTGCCTTCTAAAATACAGTTTTATTGGTTTCATGGAACTAAAACTTTTGTGCACTTTTAAATTGCTAATCGAGCAATTCGAGGAGATGAAATTCCTCTAGCATTGTAAGATGTCCCCAATTCTGGTAGTGTGGTAAGAGTAGGACCTCTGCACTCAGCTCTTGAATAACAATGTTTAAACACCTGTTCATGAAAACAAGTCAACACTGTTTTCATTTGTATAATTACAGGAAGTATTCACTAAAACCACAGAAACTGGCTGAAGAGGTAACACTTCAAAAGTAAAATAAAATACAAAATATGTAATGAAAGATGAGCACTTTCGCACTAGTAAACAGTGCTTCTTCAGCACTAGAATTCATCAGATCAAGTAGGCATATATACACATTAAGTAACCAATCAATGTTTTAGCAATCTTAATTTAAGCACATATTTTAAAGACACACAGTCATTTAACCTTTTTCCTTATCTGCAGCAAGTCTGAGAATCCATTTTCTCTCTAACCTTTGTGTCTGAACTTTAACATCTCCCCTTCTGTCTGTGTCAAGTAACTTATCAATAACCATGAATTTAAAACTGTGTCCTGCCCCTTCCTTAACAACATGCTTTGCTAAAGCATTCTTCATGTCTCGCCTATTAATATTATAAAGGTGTTGCCTGATTTGGTCTCTTAAGGCATCTGTTAGTTTTTCCCACATAGTAACAACTACAGGTTTGACAAATAGCAAGATATACTAAATTCTGTGTGCTACAGTTTGCAAATAAGTTAAACTCAAAAACCCTATGGGAAATTGGATGCACAAATAAACCATCAGTGCTAATATATCTACAAACATTACATCCATTACAGGGATAAGTCCCTTTCTTCTTACTTATTCTGTTACTCAAATCATCCTTTATATTTAAAGGTTTATAGCAGAGCAGTTTCTCAAGTGAAAGGGCATTCTTGAACACAAAACGCGGTGGAGTGTCAAGCACATTCCTGCATTTATTGTCAGACATCAGAATACCCAGTGTTTTTTATTTACCTATTTCACACACTGGAGCTACATCACTGGAATAAGTCAAGCACATCCTGAGTCCATTCTCAGAGCTGACTATATAATTGTCAGTTTCCATATTGTTGGTGTCAAAAAATGGTCTGGCTCTATCTAGTCTGCAAGCAACCAACATAATTTTGAATGGATATCATTGAACTGTTTTTTTAAGGCTCTAAGAATTTTCTCTTACGGTGTGACTATCATTGTGAGGTGAGCACAGCTGTGTTGAGCAGCATTCAGCTTCCAACTTGGAGAGCTGTAATCAAGTCGGCCACTAGGTAGCAACATACTTTACTAATTTTATACAAGCCTTATTCCCTCTGTATGCAAACAGGTGAGCTCCAGAGTCTAAGATTAAAACTATTCCAAAACAAAAATTTAGTTCAGTCCCAATTCCCTTAGCTCTACCTATCCTTAAAAGGGCTTGCTTAACAACATTTGCTTTTTGTAAGATTAAAAGCTCCCACATAGTGTATTTCTTAATGTAACTTCACTCCTCCTCAGCTCAGCCTGCTCCGTTTGCCCTTTGGGCTCACTCTGCTCCCCTGCCCTGCCCCCAAGTCTTACCCGCCCCTAGCACCTATACCCTTATAGCCACACAACCACTCCCACTGTAAACCACCCAATCATATTCCCTTACTACACTAACTTCTCCCCACCCACTCCTTCATTCTCTCTTCATATTTCCCACACTATACAAACTGCCCCGCCCACACCTCTCCAACCCCCTTCCCACATACTACTCTTCTCACTAGTCCTACCTTTATAAACTAATTATACCTACACATATCCACCAATTCTTCTTACCTCCACTACACCTTACACACCTACAGCATCATCATGCTACTCAAGCTTACTGTCTCACACTTCTACTACTTCCCCTCCTCCTCTCCTGCTTTCACCACCTCACTTGCCTCCTTACCATACATCCCCCTTTCACACCATGTACAAAAGTCACCCCCACTAATTTTTCTCTCCATACCTCTTCAGTCACCTTACTGGAGCTAAAATACATCAAGGCCTCTAACTGAAGGAATGGCAGGTTTTGAATTTAGTGACCAGCTGTAAGTATATGAAGCTGTTAGTAAGATTTTTTAGACCCACTGAAGACGCTCTGCGGACTGAAATAGTCTGTGATTTGGAATATGCTAATGAATTGTTTAATGCTACTGAATATGTATGGAAATTGAATGACCTGTTCTCTGATGTTTGTACTTATGATAAACCCTTGACTGAAGTTAAGAAGCAGAAACTGCAGAGACATTTTAGACTTTAAAGAGGGTAGGATTTTTTTCTGCCTGAGAGTTACTGAAAATGGGTGGAACAGAGAGAACAACATGAATGAGTCTAATGACAAGGCCATTTCTAATAGACCAACCACCTCGTTGCATGATAATGAGAAGTGTGTCTCTGACTCCACTAGGCTTATACAGCTAACAGAGAACTTGCAGCCTTTGAGATCTGATGAGAGGCATTTGGACCCTCCTACTCCTGAGGCTAATAGGTGGGCTAGTGCCGATATTTCAGCACAGAGAACTGTGTCACATTTCGGCCACAGAACATGGACCAAAACACAAGCGGGGGGGGGGGGGTGTATCCATATTCAGCAAGAATACCTACACCTCCAGGTTAGTGGCGCAGCATGATACCTCTGAGATCATCCATGTGCAACTAACATCAGGCAGATCTGCAATGCAAATTGTGGCCTGCTACAGATCACCCTCCATGACCCAGGACCACCACTACACCTTTCTGGAGACATTGGAAAACTTGAAGGTCCTACCGAACACCCTGATATTGGGAGACTTCAATTACCCTACCGTTAACTGGGAAAACTACTCAAGTACAAACTCCCAGGTCCAGCGCTTCCTGGAATTTATCAACTCAAATGCCCTGGATCAGCTGGTAAACTTCCCTACCAGAGGTGAAAACATATTGGACCTGGTCATCACCAACATGGGCAACAGATGTTCCGCACTGGAGGTCAACCTGTCACTGGTTAGATCAGACCATAAACTAATCACTCTGGATGTCCACACCACCACCCCCAGCCAAGGAAACCACAGTGAAAAACTTTTCTTTAGCAAACTTCACCTTACTTAAGACAGAGGTGGTAAGTTTCACAGCCCCCATGCTAAAAGATAACAGTGTCCAAGATGTAGGAACTTTTACAAAAGCTCCCTATGAGCACCTACAAAGATGCATGGATTGTGCCATCCCTAGCAAAACCAAGACTCGCTCCCGTAAGAGAAGGAAACCAGTCTGGTGGACCCCTGCCATAAACAGGCTATACAATAGAAGGAGGAAACTAGTTCAGAAAAAATGCAAATCCCAAGAAAGAAAGACATCCCTGATCAGTATCAGTAAGAAACTAAGGTCCCTCATAAAATCATCCAAGGCTAACTTCGAAAGAAAAATAGCCAAGGATTTGAAAGAAAACCACAAAGCCTTCATTAGCTATGTCAAGAATCTAAGTGGCAACTCGCAGATATGCTCTGAGCTAGTGCAAAATAGCTCAAAATATACTGAACCTACTGATATTGCCAACATCCTGGCAGCTAGATTCAATGCAAACTTCACCACCCTCTCACCCCCAGAAGGACCCACAACAATACCGGAAAAGTGTAGTGTCCCAGAAATCAGACGCACAGGTGAAAACAGCCCTTTCAAAAGCCAAAAGTACAGAGTCAATGGGGCCAGATGGTGTCCCAGGCTGTGTCTTGCACTTGCTACAGAACGAACTAACCCCCCGCCTAAACACACTGTTCGACCTCAGCCTCTCCACAGGCTATGTGCCCATAGAATGGCACACAGCAACGGTTATTCCACTCCACAAAGGAAGGGCCACAACTGACCCTGGTAACTATCACCCCATAAGCCTGACTAGTCTGGTCTGCAAGGCTATGGAGCACATCATCATGGAACTCATTAACAAAGACATTGGGAACCTCTAAACACTTTATCTGACCCAGTTTGGCTTTGCTAAGGGCAGATCATGCCTACTAAACCTGGTTGACTTCTTCGAGACCAGTCACTTTGACCGTAGATGAGGGGAAGGCGGTTCACACAGCCTACCTTGACCTCGCCAAGGCTTTTGACACCATTCCCCACTTGGGAATTATAGAAAAACTAACCAGCCTGAACATAAACCCCTATGTCATGAGATGGGTTGCCAACTGGCTTACAGACAGAACTCACATGGCAAGAATAGCGGGCTCCAGGTCCGACTCTAAACCAGTCGCAAGTGGTGTCCCACAAGGCTCAGTCCTGGGACCCCTTCTGTTCGGCATATACTTCTCAGAAGTACAGGCAAACACAGGAGGACTATGGCTAACCAAGTTCGCTGATGACTGCAAACTGGGAGCCATAATTGACTCTCCAGCTGACACGGATAGTCTCCAGAAGGGCCTTACTGAGACGGACACCTGTTGTCAAAGTCATGGTCTCAAGCTAAATGCCAAAAAATGCATAGTCATCCCATATGGGAAAAACAAAACACCCATGAATTACCACATAGGTGGCAGCCCCCTTAATACAGAAGAGGTAATAAGAGATCTGGGGACCCAGGTAGATAGTAATCTCTCCTTTGACAATCATATTGCCAAAGTAGTTAGGAAATCCTTCTATGTAGCCCATCTAATTACTGAAGGGTTTGCATCTAGAAATAAGAGGTTATTGTGCCCCTCTACTCGTCAGACCCATCATAGAGTACAATGCCCCATTTGGGATGTACCTCACAAGACACTTCCATTAGCTGGAAAGACCACAAAAGTACCTCACCAAGAGGATTACTGGCCTCAAACATATGCCCTATGCAGCCCGACTGGAAAAACTCCGGCTGTACTCATTGGCATATCGCTTATTCAGAGGTGATCTCTGCCTGACTTACAAAGCCACGTCCAACTCAGAATTGATGGACATGCTCCACCTAAAGAAATCCACGTCACTGCGAGCCACTCGCTCTAGTGAGCTAAACCTCGCCACAACAATAAATAGAACATGCTGGAGGGATAGATTCCTGTCACGGAGACTCCCCATGCTTTGGAACAAAATTCCTAACTACATTAGGTAGAGCCCCTCACTAAAACTCTTCAAGAGAAACCTTGACGAATGGATGGTTAACAGAAAATACACCCTTGGGATCACTTCATTGGCTCTTCTTGACAGAGGCTCAGTTAATTAATCAATGGGACGGCGAAAGCTGACACACTCTGGCTAGGCTTATAAATGCCCATTGGGCAGATAGCCTAGTACCTACCTATGAACCTATACTGCTACTGGAGTTATGGATGCCTCCAGTAAAGTACAATCTACTATGGTATAGCCTTTTTTAAAGCTGCAGTTGCCCGAACCAGTGAACTTGTTAAAGCAGGAAGTGAAAGGTCATTCCAAAAGCAGGAACGGACAAGGTTGAAAGAGACAACAAATTTCAGGTCAGTTAGAGCTTGTCCCAGCAGTACAACAGAAAATACAAAAGCATACACCAGAAAACTGAATTTAAAGTTGTTAATGGGAAATCAAGAAGGTAAACAAAAAGGTGTTTTGTTACACCTAGCACATTTAACCCGCCCCTGCACCCTGCATTAAAAGCTTTTGAGGATTTTTGTGAAGCAGAAATTAGGGATTTGTTAAACAAAAGAAGTAAAAAAAAATGTATAATATGACTGCAGAAGAACAAATGATTTTCAACTCTATTAAGGATATTTCTATCAGGGTTATGTGTGCAGACAAAAGGGGTTCAATGGTCATAGTGAATTGTGATGATTATATGAAGCAGTTTTTATTAGCAGGTGAAACTGCATATAAAAGGTTTCCAAAGGTGATGTCCTAAAAGCTTACTAAAGAATTGTTTCCTTGGCTTTTTGAAGCTTGGCAAAAGGTTTAATTTCCAAGAATATGTATGAGTTTTTTTTGTAGTAGACAAACCCAAGATAGGGCATCTCTTTGGAATTCCAAAGATATGCAAGGATGGTCATTGTCCCCCTTACAGGCCTATAGTTTCCTCACTGGCATCGAAGTTAGAGCCATGTTCTAAGTTTATAGACAGAACTCTGCTTGAGATAGTGCAGAAGACAGAATCCTTTATTAGGGATTCTTTTGATTTTTTAAGCAAAGTCAAGAAAATTAAGGTTGAAGCTGGTGATTTGTTGGTGACAGTTGATGTGGCATCTTTATACACCTGCATTCCCCATTATTTGGGTGTAGAGTAGGTTGGGAATTTGTTAATTAACAGTGGAGAATATGAATTAGAAGAGTGTAGGTTCATGTTGGAATGCATGGACAACATTCTTTCATACAATTACTTCATGTTTGTGAATATTTCTTCCAATTCAAGGGTGTGGCGATGGGTGCCAGAATGGCTCCCAATTATGCAAACTTAGTTTTGGCTTACTGAGAAAACAACATTATGTCCAAGTTTACCAGTAGACACAAAATTGTGAGTTACCATCGTTTTATTGATGATTTGTTTTTTTATTTGGAGCAGAATACCAACTGAGCTCTTGCTGTTTATTGAAGAAATGAACAGCAGCACCTCCTTTTTGCATTTTACTGGTAGCTGGGACAATTTTAAGATTTGTTTTTTTTTTTTTTTTTTTTTTTTTTTTTTTTTTAGATTTAGAGGTTATTAAAGAGAAAGGTAAACATTTTTTGGGTCCAGCATCAGTTATAAAAATGTAGCAAGTAATGGTCTTTTGGGTTATTCTAATGTGCATCCCACTTATGTGAAATACATTATAAAGGGGCAGTTAATAAGACTTAAGAGACTTACAAGTGATGAAGCACAGTTAGATCTGTTAGTGCAAGAACTGCATTTTAGATTTAAAAACAGAGGGTACTCTTCCAAAATTGTACATGACATTATTAGTACAAACAAAAAGGAGGGGTTCAGAGGAAACACACAGGACAAGAAGGATTGGGTTATGTCAGTGTTGTTAACCTTTACCATAGACAGTAAAGAAATCAAAAATGTAGTGTCCAACAACCTGAGAATATTAGTTTCTAACAGGGATCTTCAGATGGTAGTAGGAGAAGCCCCCATTTTTGTTAACACAAGAGCAAGGAATTTCAAAGAAATGTTAGAAAGTAGACCAAGAAAAAAATCCCCAAAGTAACACAGGTACTTTTAAATGCAAAAGCTGCAATTTTTGTAAATAGATTTCGAAGGGACCAGAATTTGATATTGTAACCCAGAACAAGGTGTGGCATGTTCCAGACATTTTCAATTGTAAATCTACCTTTGTGGTGTACATGGCAAAATGCTCCACCTGTTTTTCGTTTTATATTGGGAAGACCAATAAGCAACTTAAAAACAGGATGTATGAACATTATTATGCCATTAGAAAGAGAAATTTGGACAATGCTCTTTATAAGCACACTTTAAACTGTGTGGGTAACAATGACAGTTTCTTTTCACAGTTATAGATCATGTTCCAGTGGATTTCAATGGAGACAGAGATGGGAACTAGATTTTAGAGAGTTCAAATGGCAGGTTCATTTGGATGCATGCAAGGCAGCAGGGCTTAACAATGGCGTAAACTATAAAGCCGTGTTGAAAAGAAAAGCCTATTATAATAAATGTAAATAGTTTATATGCTTGTTAAAAATGAGTGCATTATTTAGGATGTATAATAAACGTGAATAGTTTATATGCTTGTTAAAAATGAATGCATTATTTAGGATGTATTTTATACACACACATATTTTTTATATTAAGTTTTAAGAAAACTGAGATCTGATTGGTTTGATGTGTACTGATAATACTATAAAAATGGAACAGTTTTTTAAGTTTGTTCTGATGAAGGCTTAATTTTGGGGCTGAAAGTGCTAAGCCAGTGGATTAAAGTATTTCTTTTTGTGACACAGTGCTTCACCATTACTTGTGGTTTTCCTTCTAATTTTACAAATGTTACACAAGGTGTGTGACAAGTCTGCGTTTTTTTCTAGAAAATACAAAAGGTTTGATTGTTAATATTTCATCGGCTTTACTAAATGAGTTAGAATGTGAAGTTTTGAATCTTAGACTTTTGTTTGTTCCTACTCGGAAATCAAGCTTAGTTGATGTTCTACTTTATTTTAGGAGGTTTGTTCATAATATCTCTTTGAAATTAATGTTTGGAGGACATACTGTTGCAGCTTGTTCTTTGAGAAAACCTAGTGCATTTATACCAGTGAAGCCCCTGCTACTTGAAGCCTTTAGCAAGCTATGTGAGGATGATATTTATGACTACTTTTACAAGAGATGTTTGCATGCATAATTTAACTTGAATAAAGTACAATATGAAACACTTTGTGGTTTAATCACACGAAAAGATGTATACATACGTCTTGCAGACAAAGGGGGGGAACTGTTATGAACATTAGGGACTATATATCAAATATGTTAAATGATTCCTTGATATATATTAAATGTGCCAAGTTTGATATTAATAAGTTGATTTGTAGAGTAGGCAGTTTTGTTCATGACTTGTTTATTGGTCATGTTCTAAGTAAAGAGCTATTTGACTTCTTTAGAGTAGGACATCCTCTTATCCCATCTATTTATGGTCTCCCTAAAGTGCATAAAAACCTCTGTAAACCACCTATGCGACCAGTTGTGTCTGGGAGAGGTTGGGTCACAGAGCCCCTCTCGATTTATATTGAAAAACAACTAGGTCCCTTGGTAAGTATTGTAGAGATGGTTTTGAAGGATGCCAAACACTTTTGCAAAAGACTAGATGAGTGCTCTGTTAATACTTCTCATGGTGACTTTTTATCGGTCACTATGGATATTGTTTCTCTTTTTACAGTAATTCCAAATGTAATGGGCACTGAATATATTAGATGCTTTTTAAATGAGCATTCTGCATATTCTACGCAGAAGGTAAAATTAATATATTCCTTATTAGATGTTTTATGTAATAATGTATTTTATTTTTCAGGTGATTATTATATTCAGAATGTAGACATAGCTATGGGCACCAGCTATGCCAACAGCTACACTAATTTAATACTAACACAATGGGAGAAGCTGTATGTTTTTAATGACTGCAACTTTTTTTGCCATTTTATATTATATTATGGACATTTTGTTGATAACGTGTTTTTTATTTGGGTTGACTCTACTGAACAGCTAGATCAGTTTTTTATCTATTTACATTTAACAACTGATTTTCTTAG
Source organism: Protopterus annectens (assembly GCF_019279795.1). Lineage (NCBI taxonomy): Eukaryota > Metazoa > Chordata > Ceratodontiformes > Protopteridae > Protopterus > Protopterus annectens. Next base: position 972,549,116 of record NC_056744.1, read on the forward strand.
GTTTACTCATAATTGTTTGAATGACTATGGATTTTCTGGATGTTTCCATCTCTATCTGTGACAATGGTTTTAATATGAACATTTATAAAAAAAAATCATGCAAGGTTAATAAGTTACATGCAAAAAATATGCACCCCAAGAGGGTTAAAGTTAATGCTATGAAGGGTCAGTTCATTAGGAACGCCCAACTTCATACTAAAGACAGTGAAATGTTTGAGGCTTTTGATGTCTTAGACAGAGAGGATGCTGTGATTCTGATATTTTACAGATGCAAAGTGATGTGGTTGCTTGCAGACAAGATAGAGCCAGACCATTTTTGACACCAACAATATGGAATCTGACAATGGATGTGTTTGACTTATTCCAGTGATTAAGCTCCAGTGTGTGAAATAGTTAAAAAAAAGTACTGGGGTATTCTGATGTCTGACAATAAGTGCAGGAATGTGCTTGATACTCAACCGTGTTTTATGTCCAAGAATAACCCTTCACTTAAGAAACGTCTCTGCTATTAACCGTTAAATATAAAGTGTGATTTGAGTAACAGAATAAGTAAGAAGAAAGGGACTTTTCCCTGTAACTGATGCAATGTTTGTAGATATGTTAGTACCGATAGTTCATTTGTGCATCCAATTTCCCATAGGGTTTTTGAGTTTAACTTATTTGCTAATTGTAGCACACAAAAGTTAGTATATCTTGCTGTCTGTCAAACCTGTACTTGTTACTGTGTAGGAAAAACTAACAGATGTTTTGGAGACCAAATCAGGAAACACCTTTATAATATTAATAGGCAAAATATATGAAGAATGCTTTAGCAAAGCATGTTGTTAAGGAAGGGGCAGGACACATTTTTAAATTCATGGTTATTCAGAAGTTACTTGTCACAGATAGAGGGGGAGATGTTAAAATTCAGACAGAGAGGTTACAGATGAAATGGATTCTCAGACTTTGTGCACATAAGGAAAAAGGGGTAAATTACTTTGTGCCTTTAAAGCTTGTGCTTAAATTAAGATGATTGTTAAAACATTGATTGGTTACTTAATGTGTATATATACCTACTTGGTCTGATGAATTTCAGATATGAAGACGCACTGCTTACTAGTGCGAAAGCACTCAGCTTTTGTCACGTATTTTTTATTTTATTTTGCTATTAAAGTGTTACCTCTCCAGCCAGCTTCTGTGGTTTTAGTGAATACTCTTTGTTTGCCTGAAGTGCTGCTATCTTGCTTGTTTTAGTCTTAATTACAGGAAGTCTCAAGAAATTATGCAGTTACCCGTATTTGGTTGTACCCACATTCAGAGTGTTCTATTTCTATGAATAATCTAAGAAGTGTAAACCATCCATATCAAACTTACTAAAGCATAAAATAAAATAAAAAACACACACACCAAAAATAAATTGGACGTAATTGAGTGCTTTCATCTTTTGTGAACTAAAACTTCATCAGAATAATTACAAAATACAAGTGAGCTCAAATCAATACAAGTAAGAGCAATCACATGACTTTTAACAAACTGACGTTACACTTTCTAAAAGTTATTTGTTCAAAATATACTTCCATAAATCAGTCTTGTCACGTACACAAAATTATCTAAGGCATTTGTATTTATTCTTTTTAAGTCTCATTTGTATTTAAGATGCCCATTAATTTCAGGAGACTTCTGTTTTAATTCCTTACACTGAAGAATTGTATTGCAGCCATCTCTTCTCTTTTCAGGTTTTAGTTGCTAAGTTACACAAAATTCAAACTTTTTAAACCCACTACAGTGAAGGAAATGTTTGAACAAAGCATTTGCTGGATTTTTATTTGTAATTGCCAAACTGTGTTCATAATTTTCGAAAGTAATTCCTTATATTCAGGAATTGTATTGTTGTTATTTCCTGTCATGTCTGATAATAGTTGTTCAGTTACAGAAAATTCAGACTTGTTTTATTTGTATGCAGTGAAGGAAAACATAGCATAAGCTAGTGTCCGTCATGTGTAGGCATATTGCAGTTGTACACTTGCCGTAGTTTTTCATCTTTGCCAGAATTACGCAGGCTACTGCCGTCTATAATCCCTGTTCCATGGATACACATAAAAGTTGATTAACTCCCAAAAGTAAACTTAAAGGAAAAAAATAGGTTTTCCATTAACTGAGACTGGTTTAGTTAAGATATATAGTTCCTCTAGCAAACTGTAACAGGCTTGTTTGGAAATTTACCTTGTAAGCAAATATACAAACTAATTTGCATTGTGAACCTGCCTTTATGTACCAGGGAATAGATTTCAGAGTGGGGTGGAGCAGTTTATTAATGCAGAGTGCTCTAAACTGGGGGGAGGTTGGCGTCTTAATTAGCACTTGCTCCCTGTTAAAAGGCTTATGAGAAATTTTCAGACTATGCTTTCAGCAATTAGACATTACAGCTTTTATGGAAATCTGTGGTGCATCTGTGACCCTTGCGCTGATTAGCTTTCAGCCCAAGAGAAGAAAAAAAGGTTAAATGGAAAAAATCGACATCCCTTGGCTACCACTGTTCTAATACTTCAATAACAATTATTACTGGTGCACATGGAGGACAGATAATTGGTAATTTAGGCTGTATAATTTTTGCCCTTTGTTGTCAAAAGGGCAAAGCTCTGAATTTCCTTCCATGAATGTTTGCATTCTGAGGATGTTTCACATTTTGTTCCATAATTTCCATTGATGTTAAAGGAATATGTATGTGTGTCAACCAGTAAAATAGTAAATATGATAAAGATCCAACTAGTACTGTAAAAATAGTTATTTGTATTAGAAGTCAGATGATTTCTAGCAAAATAAATGATAAGAAACTGGTCATCTAGCTCCAAGGTGTAGATAAGTTCATAGGTACATACTAGGCAATTAGTATGCAGATTATCACATGCCCAGCTAATATCCAGGCTGTGGCTAATATCCAGGCTGTGACCAAAGGTGAGAATCAAACCCTGTGTCTTGAGTCTGTGATAACACCTCAGCCATTATGACAACCCCCTTCCCCTGAAGTACAAGCTGAGGCCTTGATGAGATTTGAATTCATGACTCCTAGTTTATGAGACCAGTATGTTAACCCTTGAACTACAGGAGCAAGGTGGGTCTATGACATTTTGCCAAAAATATCTGACATGGGGTCCAAATCACCGAAAATAGTACTGACAGTGTATATGCCCTTTTCCCCACTGTAGTGCGATCTCGGAGTGAGAATATTAAAGTGGGGGGCATAGCACACCACATGCAGACCATTTGGCATAATGCTTGAAGTCTTCTTTATATAGACACAAGGTGCACAATTTTATTCTGACCTCTGGTTATTGGCTATGTCCATTCAGATCATTTAGCCTAATGCACCTATGAACCTGTTTCATCCTTATTTTTAGTTTCTTATAAAGTAGTTGCATGCTGCAAGACAATTTTCAGCTCGTTTTGGTTAAGACGTTACTTTATCAAACATGCACCAATTGTGCTGTTATAAAAAAGGTAGTTGTCTTACAGCAGTGTGTTCGTCAAAACAACAGTTTCATCTAACACACACAAAAATCACTTTTTTTCTGGAGAGGTTGCATTGTCCTTCAGTCTCTGAAATTCCCTGATTGCAGTAGCACTGGAACGGGTAATACTATTTGAATTCAGCAGTGTTCGTCTTGGCTGAATTTGCTGACACCCAGTAGTACGATTCAACTTTTTGACTCTCAGAAATTCTTATTTAAGCACAGTCCTTGGGCATCCAACACAAGAGATCAAGGTTCTTGTGTGTTTGAGAAGCTGACTAGGTAAGCTGACAAAGATGAGAAGTCTTTGTATGCATAAGTATGGATGTGTCATCACTGTATGTAAAGCTTCTTTTCCAGTGTCATGAATGTATGACCAGTTTCTTGATACAGTTTTAGCAGTTAGCAGCAATTGCAAATAAATAGTCACACTGCCTGCACAATTTACACTTTGGCTTATCTTTATTTTAAGTTGTGGCAAAACTGCATTTAATCTTAATAAAGAAAGAAAGTATGTGTTACTAAAGTTGAGATCTGAGTGGTTAAATGTACTGTGAGGACTACCATCTAGCCATACCGGGGTTTTAGTTCAATCTTGTTTGGGACTCGTGACAGTGAAACAGCTCTTCAGTGGCTTGTAAGAATGAGTCCCTATTGGCCCTTATCTATAGAAATCTGAAGCTATATGAGTGAAAACATAAATGCTGTGCTAAGGCTTGTGTGAGATTGGAATTAAAATCAGTGTGCACTGGTTGCCACCAAAAACCTGGTCTGACTTTCTTAGGTCAAACATCATAAAGACTGTCAATATGTAGATCACAAAGAAGTTGTAGTATGACTGTTGGTGCAAGGAATATCTGAAGCATATGTAAGGATGTCATTGAAGTATACTACATATAAAAAAAAAAAAAGTGTATATTCCTCATTCACCAAGATCCACTTAGTGTTATGCTACCAAAGTTGGAGAATTAGAATATAAAAGATACTTTTGTTGCTGAAAAATTAAAAAAAAAAAAAAGCAGCAAGTCCAACGTTAAAAAATCAAAGGCTGTAGTTATCTTTACATGGACTGCAAAAGGTTTATACCTTCTACAAGAGCACCGATGATGGTCTGTGATTCAGAGACAAGGTGTCATCTGAGTACAGTGTCAGATAATACCTTCCATTACTGTCATAATAGCAAAGTTTATCAGCCAAGCAAATGTGCAGTTACTCCTTTGATATATAAGACAGCTCTGTATGATCCACAAACCAAGAGCCAGCAACAGACTATGTGGATTGACCTATGGCATAACTGACATCTACTTTATACATAAAGATCAGCTCACAGATCAAAGAATCCAAAGAACTCTAAGATGCACACCGCTGCTAAAAGGCCATATTATCTCACTTGGTAATGATTGCTTCTACTCACCCACATGCTGCCTGTTACCTAATGCTAACATTAATGCCAGAGTTGCATGTACTCGTATCTCTCAACTGTCCAGATTTTCATGGAATGTCCAGATTTTTGGCTCATATTTTCAGTCTCCTCTTCATAAAATCTGTGGTTTTCTAGCAAATCACTGGTATGATTTGAGTATTGAAGTCAGTAAATAATGACATATATTTGAGTTTCAAACTTCATATCTTTCAGAATAGATGCGTTAAAACAAACCCTGTTATTCTAGCAGCTTTCTACGTTTATAAGAGCAATATTTAAAATATGTCCCTATTTTGGGCCCTTGTCCCCCATTTTGTCAGGCTTTGTCCATATTTCTTACACTAAGAAGTTGAGAGGTTTGACATATGTACATGGTAGTTGCATCAAGTTGTGCCTGTATGCAGCCCTGGCAATATAGTAATGACATAAACTACATAAGTGACTAGTTTTATGAAATGGTTTTGCAGTGCAGGATTGCACCTCATGTTAATGAACAGTCTAGTAGAATAGGTGTGACATTGTATAATTCAGGATAGATATACATGCCGACACTACACTCACTCAGTGTACAAGTGCAACTTTGTAAAGATCGTTTTTTCAAACCTTGCTTTATCAGGGGTTCATGGGAGATGAGTAAAATCCCTTGGAAAAAATAAATGTCTCACCACACTGGATCTTGAAAACATAATGACACATGAATTTTATTTATTTTTTTCTTGAGTGGGGTTCCATGAGAGCTAGACTATCAATTGCTAGTTGGTGCTCTTCTGTGATACCTGAATTCCTTTGTCTGATTTATCCAACCCAGACCCAGAGGCCCACCGGCCCCATCTGCAGATGGGTATGCTTAATTTTAGAATTTGGGTAAGAGGAGATTGAGAAGAGGAGATCAAGGAGTCCGGATGGCAGCATCAGATACTCTGCAGGAGGCATTTCCCTTAAGCTCTTCCTCCCATCATACATGCTGAGCTACATCTCAAGGTGAGCATACAACACCTCTTGAGCAAAATGCCCCCACTTATGTGATGAAGCATTTCTTATGAGAGCCCCACCTAAGAGGGGCATGTACACCTTGTCATGGCTGTTATATTACCAGAGGGGTTTCATGTCTCAGCCTATGTCGCCAACACTTCACCATACCCCCTCTCCCCAAACAGGTGAGTAGGTATTTCCTCATCACTCCTGTCTGTCAGCTCTTCCAGTGCCCAAACCAGTAATTGAACCTGGGTTGTCTGGATTTTAGAAGTGTATGCCTTGGTACTGATTGACACATTTTTTTAATGTATTCAGGCCAAATGACAGACTCCATTTGTCATAGATATGTTCTGTCTTGAGTGGGTTGTAAAGTGGACAGTCCAGTTGTGTTCTGAAATGCTCATCATATTAAAAAGCTTTGTTATCATTCTGTAGATAGGTACACCATGTATGTTTTGGGGCCTGTTGGTTTACATGATATGACTGATGCTTATATAAACCTTCATTATGTGGGACATCCACTGCAGTGACACTTTGTGTAATAAAGGTCATTGCTTCTGTAAGCTGAGGATGGACAAGTCTCTATCTGGCAAGAACTCTTGAGAACAGTATGGGACACTTTAGATATCCATGAATAAGGTCAAACGAAGAGAGCTCAACTGAAAGTTGTGAGGGGGATTAGGGAAATGTAGAAGAGAGGAGGGTTACATTTAAGTAGTGAGGAAACGGTATTAGGAAGCTAACAGAGGAGACTTCAGAGGTGGAAGATTGGAATTACTACATTCTTCAGGTGAGCCAAGACCCATGAGGGAGGAAATGTATTACTCAAAGCCTGGAAGGAGATGCTCACTGTAATGTGAGGTTAGCTATAGGAGCAAGCTCTGTCCCAGCACAGTAGAGTAAAAAAAAAACTATCTCAAATATCTGGGTATATAGAATAGCATAGAGATAATATTTTTAAAGGGACAGAAAGAGCGTACAGATAGAGATTAACAGTGGGTCACAATGCATTAATCCACTAATGATACATTCCCTAATAAGCACGTGTAGGATATTCCAAGACATTTAGTCCCTGTGCTTATAAAAGGTGGATAACAATACATTGATCCACTAATGGTGCACTCCCTAATAAGCAAGTGTTGCATGTTCCAAGACATTTAGTCCCTGTGCTTATAAAAGATGGATAACAATGCATTGATCCACTAATGGTGCATTCCCTAATAAGCATGTGTAGGATATTCCAAGACATTTAGTCTCTGTGCTTATAAAAGGTGCATCACAATGCATTGATCCACTAATGGTGCATTCCCTAATAAGCAAGTTTAGGATGTTCTAAGATATTCAGTCTCTGTGCTTATGAAAAATAACTTTATTTTGGTTTCTTTTTACTCCTGATTCCCAGTGACTGTTGAGCATCCTTCCCATCCATCCTGTTGAGCCATTCATTCCCCAGAGGCGACATTCTGAGGCCTATTTATTCATCTAGGATGGGGGTCGGGTTTGAATGATGGAAGGAATGTTGTCATCCACAGAAGGTCAAGGGTTTCCTGCTTCAACACTAACATTTCTTTGTGCATGCCCACTGCATCACAAAGAGATAACAGTGGGCGTATGCATAGCCCTGCTCACCTCTTGAAGGCAACACACTTATGTTGATCCCCAGTTTCCACCAGAAAGTCTAGATGAAGTTCACACTTGAGGCACGCACCCCTCAACCTTCTATCCAGCGAATCAAACAGGTCCTGCCTTGTCACTTCTATCCGTCCCTGGTCAGCTGCTCCAATTCTCAGAATCCAGGTCATCTTTGTCGAGTCAGGGCTTTATTCCTGTATGCTCCTGAGCTGGCTTATGCACATGTAGAAAATTGGTTACAGTCTATCAGTATAACAAAAACAAAGGTCTTTCTACAAGCTGTTGGAATGATTGCAAAATGCAGTGGCTTAACTAAGTTGCTAACTCTGTGGTCACTTGGCTGTGAGGAAAGGGCAAGTACCCTGAAGGGTATTCTTGTTCTGTACCCTGTTTGCAATATTTTGTTGAGGCTTACACTATACTCAGGCTTCTACAGTTACCCTGCATCTTGAAAAACTGAATCAAAATGTCAGGTGCAAAAAGGCAGATCTCCCTACTAGACAAACAAGTCCTGTGGACAAAATTCGAACAGCAGCAGCAGTGCAGCAGCCTTATGTAAGCATAACCATAAATGCAAAGCTACCATTAGTATTACTGGAGTACTGTCCCCAATTACAGATCAGGCTCATAAAGCATCAAACATCTAACCACTACCAATACCATGACAGCAAATTCATGAAGCTAAGCACAAAACAAACTATATTCACATAGCAAGTGGAAACATACCTAGGTTTGGTATTACGGGAACTCAGCATAAAATTTTCTGTATTAAATGAAGTGATGGTAATGAACCCTATTCATTGACAGGATTTCATTTTATTCACGGGGAATTTTATTTACTCTGATATGAATTTGTGTGTGTGTGTGTGTGTGTGTGTGTCAGGAAAGGCTCTTTTAAGGAGAGCGTATGCTAGGCAAATTTATCAGGTAGCACCTATAACTTGTATAAGCTTGCATGTATAAAACACCGTGATCTGCGCTGCATTTTAATCTTAAAACTGTGTACTTTGTTTAGTTAGTATATGTACTACATCTATGTAGGCACAAAATGTGTTCCTTATTGCTTATATGAAATCAACCCTGAATACCTTCTTACAACTGCATGTTGTCACAGTTTGCCCTGTTGGTATGATTTAAGCTCTTTAAATAGTGACTGTAACAAGAAAATATGATTATGTTTCTGCAGCAAAATCTCATTGAAGACATTCTAGGGTGCCCTAGGAAACCCTGTTAACTTTTGTAGTATTGTTTGTGATATGTCTATGATACTAGGCTATAATAGAATAGCCAAGATGTGCCAGGATCTCAAAAACACATCACACAGGGGGATATGTCGGTGATAGCTGCTTACTGAAAATTTTAACTTTGCAATGTCATTTGTAATTCGGTGTTGCAGTACTGACTCTTGGGATTCAGGATAGCCCAACAGCTGACAGACTTCCAGAAGTCTTCACCTTTCCCCTCCCATATGGACATCAGTACTGGCTGATATCCCTATACTACAATCCCCAGTCTTCCTTGTCACAGTTTGCATGAACTGGAGTCGCCAGTTATGTTGACAGTTTGTCAGTTCTCTTCCATCCAGAGTTTCTAGGCAAGTACCCTTTTGGGGAAAAATCCTTAACCTTCTTGATCTTGCTATTGCAATTTTGTATGGTGATATCTATCAACATCTTTTGTTAAAATTAATAATTGTCTTGGGTACAGGAAACAGGTGCCACACACACATTTAAAATTCTGATAGCTTGGCCCCAGAGTACATTGTGCCCCGTTGTCCAAAGTGTTCTTTAACCAAAGGACCAAGAAGCACCTGGCAGTATATTTTCAGGAATCCTTATCACTGAAGAGGACACATGTCCGATCCCAGTCCACCTAGTCATCCTATGGCTATTTCCTCTGACTTCCCTCAAAAGACGTCATTGTCTTTTGAGAAACACCTAAAAGAGAAAAGAAGCTGGAAGGCTCATTACACTTCACCAAAGTCCAACAGTTCCCACCCCCAAAACTTCAATATTGATGTTGCTCTGGAGCTTTTGCAGCACCCAGATCTGGCATCTGATTTTACTGAAGCTTCTAGTCTGACCTTTGAGAAGGCCAATACACTCCTGTCCATTAGCACACTTGCTGAAACGCCAGTGCCTTTGGTCAGTCCTGAGGCATCCCTGTGGTCCATAAGGTCTGATGCCTGCATTGTAGTCAGTGCAGGTCAGGTTGACATTCCCATGCTGTTTGCAAAGGAGGAAATCGAAGAAAACAAGTTAAAGGTTTCTGGGATCCACCTACATTGAGGCCTCCAAGGCAGCTCAGACATTCTAGCATAGAGGCAAGACCCCCTAAGCGTAAACAGATGTCAGTCTTGCCTCAGACATGGCTGAGTTGATCTCTCATCCCCATCCAAACCTCTCATAAAATCCCTTCAAGTTGGTTCATGATTCTGTGGATTTCATAAAATCCAGACAGCCAGCCTCTGAAGAAAGCACAGTGTCATAGCTACTCTTTAAGTAAAAGATGAAGGGAGCTTTCTCTACAGAAGGACTCTGTTACTTCAGTCGCATGAGTGGAAGAATTGGTCTATGATAATCAAATGTTCAAAATACTGTCCTTGCAGAGCCTTCTGCCCCTGTGTCTCCCACTGGACTTTGTGGGGCTTTGGAGGTAAAGAATGGTAGTCTTCTTGCTTTTTGGGTTGTCTACTGCATGCTGGATGTTTTCAAAGTGCCTGGCTCCAGTAATTGCTTTTTTACAAGACAAATGATAGTCACAAATGCCTAGATGACTGCCTTGTAGGATCATAGGAGGTTACTAGGCTATTGGCCTTGAAGCCTCTATAAGCCTAGCAAGAGTTTAGCCCATATTTAGACAAGTCAGCACCCAAAGCCCCTGTCCAGCAAGGACACAGGTAGAATCCCAGGGGTGTATTTTCTGTTTCCAATGCAGTTATCCAGGTTGCATTTAAAAAAGGATAATAAGGTACTCTGCTTGATGTGGAGAGGGAGTCTATTCCACAGATGGAGGAGTCTCTGGGACACACATCTGTCCCTCCAACAAGTCCTATTGATATCACAGACCAGCTTGAGGTCATGCGTATGGGTTGCTCGAGTGGAACTTGACTTGCGGATATGCAGCAGTCCCATCAAGGTGGGGTCTGAGATTGCTTTGTATGCCAGACAGAGGTCACCTCTGAGGAGTCTGTATGAAATTGAGTAGAGGGACAGAGCTTTTAGCCTGTGTAAGGTGGATGTTTGAAGTCCTGGATTCTCCTGGTGGGGAACCTCTGTGATCTTTCCCGCTGCGAGTTAAATGCTGAAGGGGGGCATTGTGCTCAATAGTTGGCCTTATAGGTGAAGAATACAGGGATGTTATGACCTCTTTATCCATGAATGAGATACCCTTACTTATGAGGTCAGCCATGTAGAGACCTTTCTGTACAATGGAAGCAATATGGCGGTCAAAAGTCAGGTTGCTATCAACGTGGTTGCCCAAATCCCTCACTACTGATTGTGTATGTAGGACGTTGTTTTTAATGTGGTAGTATGTGGGGATGTCACTCTCCCCAAAGGGGATGATGATGCATTTTTTAGCATTCAGCTTGAGGCCATGTTTCTGGCACCAGTCGTTTGTTTGGGTGAGACCCTGTTGAAGGACATCCACATCACTTGGGGAATTGATGACTGCGCCCAGCTTGGAGTCATTTGCAAACTTGGTCAGCTATAGCCCACTGGTTTTACCCTGCACCTCAGAGAAGTATATCCTGAATAACAGAGGCCCCAAGACCGATCCCTGGGGTATGCCTCTCGTTATGGGTCTACTGCTTGAGGTGGCTTCTCCTATTTTGAATAGGTGGGTTCTATCAGTGAGCCAGTTTGCTAACCATCTGGTAACATATATGAGTTGAATTTTAGTTGAGAGAGTTTATCTATTATCCCCGAGTGGGAAATAGTGTTGAAGGCTTTGACCAGGTCAAGGTAGATGGTGTGGACAGTCTTCCCCTCGTCCATGGCTTTGGTGGCTGTCTCAAAGAATTCGTCAGGATTTAAGAGACATGACCTCCCCTTACCATAGGTTCATAGGTAGGTACTAGGCTATCTGCCCAAAGGCATTTATTAGCCTAACCAGAATGTGTTGGCTTTCGCCACCCCCTTAGATTAGTGCCCTGTGCCTCTGTCCAGCAGAGCCACTGAAGTGATCTCCGAGGTAAACTTTCTGTTTCCCATCCACTCGTCAAGGTTTCTCTTGAAGAGTGTTAGCTAGGAGCTCTGCCTAATGTAGATTGGAATCTTGTTCCAAAGCATGGGAAGTCTCTGTGACAGGAATATATCCCTCCAGCACGTGCTATTTCTTGTTGTGGTGATGTTTAGATCCCTAGAGTGTGTGGCTCTAGGGGATAAGCTTTTCTTTAGGTGGAGCATATCCATCAGTTTAGGGTTGGACCTGGCATTGTATGTCAGGCAGAGATCACCTCTGAGTAGGCGGTATGCAACGGAGTATAGCTGGAGTTTCTTCAGTCGAGCTGCATGGGGCATCTATTTGAGGCCAGTGATCCTTTTGGTGAGGTACTTCTGTGGTCTTTCCAGCTGTTGCAGGTGTCTTGTAAGATACATCCCAAATGGGGTGTTGTACTCTATGATGGGTCTGATGAGTGATGAGTAGAGGGGCACAATGACCTCTTTTGATCTGGATGTGGACCCTTTTGTGATAAGGTGTGCCATGTACAAGGATTTTCTAACCACTTTAGCAATGTGATTATCAAAGGAGAGTTTACTATCTACTTGGGTCCCCAGATCCCTTATTATGTCTTCCGTATTTAGGGACTACCACCTATGTGGTAGTTTGTGGGTATTTTGTTTTTTTCAAAGGGGATGACTATGTACTTTTTGGCATTTAGCTTGAGGCCATGATTTTGACACTAGGTTTCCATCTCAGTGAGACCCATTTGGAGGATGTCTGTGTCAGCCGGAGAGTCAATTATAGCCCGTAGCTTGCAGTCGTCTGCAAACTTGGTCAGCCATAGTCCTCCTGTGCTTTCCTGTACCTCTGAGAAGTATATGCCGAACAGGAGAGGTCCTAGGACTGAGCCTTGGGGAACACCACTTGTAACCGGTTTAGAGTCAGACCTAGCTCCTGCAACTCTTACCATGTGGGTTCTGTCAGTGAGCCAGTTGGTAACCCATCTTGTGATGTAGGGGTTTATGTTTAGGCTGGTGAGCTTGTCTATAATATCGGAATGGGGAATGATGTCAAAGGTCTTTGCGAGGTATAGGTAGGCTGTGTGTACCACCTTTCCCTAAGCCAAACTGTGTGAGGTCGAGTGTTTGGAGGTTGCCAATGTCCCTGTTAATAAGGTCCATGATAATCCATTCCATGGCCTTGCAGATCAGGCTAGTTAGGCTGATGGGTCTATAATTTCCTGGATTGGTGGACGCTCCTCATTTGCATAAAGGGATGACAGTGGCTGTCCTCCACTCGGCTGGGACAAAGACTGTACTCAGGCTTTGGTTGAATAGGGTGCCTAATGGTGCTGCAAGTTCATGCCTGACGTCATGTAGAATGCAGCCTGGGATCTTATCGGGACCCATGGAGGCTGTATTTCTTGCTTTTGAGAAGGCAGTGATGCCTTGTTCCCTAGAGATAAAGTGTGGGGGGCATGTCCTGGGAATGTCCTGATTTACTGATGGGGAGACAGAGGGGAGACGTTTTCACTGAATCTGTCAGCCAGTAGATTGGCTATATCTACAGCATTTGTGTATATGGTGTCCTGTTCTGAACAGATATGGGTGCTTCCTTTGAGATTGTGGACATATGTGAAGAAGGTCTTATGATTGTCTCTAGTAGATGTGGCCAGTTTGGACTCAAAGCTTGCATTAGAGGATTTCACTAGTGCTCTTATTTGCTTGTTCAGGCTAAGGAGAGATTGCTTCCAATTGGGCACCTGCACCTTCTTGGTTCTGGACAGCAATTTTTTCCCTTTGTTATATAGTTTATTTATTGCAGACAGGTTTACTCTTCCTTGCAGAGGATGATTTTGTCCTGCCAGGTATTCATGATTCCATCCATCTATCTAAATGCTTGTATAATACTTTGGTGTAGATTTGGACATTGGTGCCAGTTTCTACAGTGGGGGAGGGGACTGTGAAGCTGTTTATACCATCCCTCAGGAGGTTGTAATCAGCTTTGGAGAAGCTTTTTTGTTTGACAGTAGGTAGACGGGGGGGGGGCAGGGAGATGGTGACTTCGAAAGTGACTTCTTTATGGTTGGATCTTATCAGGGAGGATGATACTGTAGGGGGAGCTGCAGTGGTTACTTATGTTGGTTAATACCAAGTCCAAGATATCATCACCTCTTGTGAGGATATTGACTAGCTATTCCAAGGCATTTGCATTGATAAAATCGAGGAATCACTGGGCATTTGTGTTCTGGCATGAGTAGTTTTTCCAGTCTGTGGTTGGGTAATTAAAGTCACCCAGGATCAGGGTAAAGGGTTGAATCTTAATAGATTTGAAGAGGTCCAGATAGGTAGAGTGGGTGTCTTGAGTCAAATTTGGGGGCCTGTAGCTAGCTATAATTTGAACAGGGGTCTTGTCAATGGTTAACTACACCTGGAGTGTCTCCTGTGTGTCATTCTGTTTGACCAGCCTGGAGGTATGTGTGTCTTTAATATATGTTGAAACTCCACCTCCTTTGGCTTTGCTGCCTGCAGTTAATGGTCTGAATGTATGATAAGATGAGTAACCTGGTAAGGCTGGGGTGCTCTCCGCAGCTTTGAACCAGGTTTGTGTACCTGCACAAATGTCAACATCTTCCAGGGTTAAGAATGCTGCCAGTGAGGGTAGTTTCATGTTTAGACTCCTAGCATTTAGCAGCATGACCTAAATTTGCATTTTGTTGAAATGTTTATGTTGGTAGTATCAACCTCATGACTTTTCTTAAAAAAGGTACTATGGGGGAGGCAAGGGCCTTTGCCAGAAGCCTGGACTCCAAGTGGGACAGATGCAGACCATCTCTAGCAAAGCATTGTGGTTTGTCGATCATGTCTTCCCAGGCTATCCGGTACTGGATCCCTCCTGGAATGACACCAGAAACTAAGCCAATTGTTAAAGTCTATCATTTTCTGTTTGTACTAAGGCATCATTCTGGGTGACAGTAGAATGCTACTTAAGGCTAGGAACATATCTCTCTGGGACACATATTCAGGGAGCTCATTCATGTCTGTCTTCATATAGTCCAGGGAGGTACGTCTCAAGTCGTTCATGCCAACATGGGCTATGACAGAGTCATAACAGTACCTGTTGTTGAGAGACTTGAGTGCATGTGTGATATGGTGGATTCTGGCACCTGACAAATAACTAACCGTAACTTTCTCCTTATCCAGCCTGGTGAGCGGCATATCTGTGTCTCACAATGGAGTAATATGACTAATATGTTGGGTTTATGGTTAGGCCTTAGTGCTTACGAGACACTGGTGTGTAGACTACGCATGGTATGTGGTGTGGAGGGTTGTTCTCATGTATTTTTGCCTCTGAGGTCTTCTTTGTTTGGGTTTTTTTTGTTGAGAATCTCCGCATATATGGGTGTGTTGTGGTTGTGTGCTGTGTAGTTGTGGGTGGTGTTTGAGGTGTAGTGATTGTGTTGACAACCTTCTCAGTGCCAGATATACTGGCTTGTGAGGGAGAGAGCATAGACTCTAGCTTCTTTATGTAATTGCATTTGTCACAAATTGTGTTCCTAGGTGGTGGTAGTAAATGGTTATCCATGTACATGAGGCAGTTGCTACACTGTCTCAGGATGCCTACATCAACCAGGCTGGCAGGAGAATCCATAATAAGTTGTCCATCCATATTTGTCAGACTCTTAGGGTGAGATGTAAGGGAGAGCTAAGGGGCAGGCCTAAAGACCAAGTGCTTAAAGCAAAACTAAGAGGTTTAGAATAACACTTAAATTTTAAACAGTTTAAAAACAAGCAGTAACAAATTCAGCAGAGAAGATGCAATTGAACACTTTAGAGAACAAGTAGCAGAAAAACCAAGATGAAGTAATAGAGTAGGAGGAGGAAACACAAATACTGTAAAAGCAGATGAATAAAGTTTTTTTTTTTTTTTTTTTAGTAAAGTGGAAAAAGAGAAAGGAGGAACAGAAGATAATTCAAGGTTAAGAAACTAAGGGGGCTGGCCGTCCCAAATGTTCTCTCTATTAGGTAGAATGAGCTAATGACATTGGACTGGGAGGAGTGTCCCAGATCAAATTTACAGTAGGGACAGACAACTGCAAAGCCACTAAGTATAAGGACAAGACACCAATAGGGATGGAGTGTGAGAAACTATGCTACAGCTACTAGCCACACTATTTTAAGCAGAAAACACTACAGAAATGTTTATCACAGCAGAAAAACAGCAGTGAGACACTAAATGAAAGTTTTAAACAGGTAAAGGAGCAAGGAGACTCTAGAGAATGCTTTTAACTGTAAACAAATCAGTTATATGATACACTCCTTGGCAGGAAATCAGAACAAACAAAGAAATGCTTACCAAATGGAGAACATTTTCAGTTAATACCTTTCACACAGTGAAACTAGCCGAAAAAGCTTTGCAAACAGTGTGACAGTAACAAAAGTAAATGTAAGGCAGACAATTTCAATACAACAGTGCAGATTAGTTTATTTCAATAAAATACAGTAAAAAGTAGGCAGCAGACAATAGTGCTGTAAATAGTTAGAATAAGCAATAACTAGCAAAAACAGGATACTTATTGTTATACATTACAGATCAGAGTTGTGGTCAGTGCCCCTCCTCCATTCAGCTCAGTGTGAATAAGCAGAAATCCTCTCAAAGGTAGAACGTAAATACCAGAAAGTACAACCTGAAACAACTGTAAAAAAGCTCAAAAGAACCAATGAGTGCTTACTCCAAGCCCTAGACCAGCCAACCTTTAACCAGTCAGTGGCCAATCAACACAGTCCTCTCATTAAGTGAAGAAAGGAAAGGCCTCTGCTAGTCCAAGATGGCCTGGAACATGTGCTCAGAACAATCAGCCACTGAAAAAAAACAACCAGGCCCAGTGACTGTGACTGCAAACCTGAACTAGGCTATGCTACAGCTACTAGCTACACTATTTTAGGCAGAAAACACTAAAGAAATGTTTATCACAGTAGAGAGACACTAAATGAGAGTTTTAAACAGACAAAGGAGCAAGGAGACTCTAGAGAATGCCTTATGTAGCCCACATCCACAGAGGAGATTTAGGTGGCACTACAAACCACAGTAAAATTTTTACAGTCCCTAGGACTGTTTCTAATGGGGCACTGTTAGATGCAGAGAAACAGCATTCCTTCCAGAGGATAAGATCTATTTTCTTTTACTGTATTTCAAAAAGATCTCCAACTCCAGTCATACTCCTGCCAAGGAGTTTCTCAGGGGTCTGTGATGCTATACCTCCCGTATGTCAATGGTCCTGCTAATAAGTCTGCATATGAGGAAGTTGCAGGGGTGTCTTAGAAACAGGTGGTACTGGGGTGCCCAGACTTTGCAATGCCTCATCCTACTGTTACCTGTCTAATTTTGGGTGCAACCTTCAAGTTGAACCTGGGTTGTCAGGACCTTACAATGGACTACTCCCTCCGGAATTCAGGGAGCCCATGCAGGGTATCTGTTCAGGGAAATGTGTACCAAGACATTCAGAAAGAAGCATGTCCGTGTAAAGGAAAGTATGTTAGTGATTCTAGCCATCAAAGCCTCAAGCCCATTACATTGCAATTCCAAACAGACAATACCATGATGATGTGGCATATTAGTAAGCAAAGAAAAGGTAGAGACTCTTACCTAATGTGCAGTCTAGCACAGCAGGCATAAGAGCTAGCCCACGGGTCAGGACTTAGCAGAATAAGAAGAGATCCCAGTGAATGGATGTTGAACAGGGACGTGTTTGTGGACTTAATCCACAAATGGAGTGTATCTTTTTGCGTCTCAAAAAACAAAACAAGCATAAGCTGTTAAGCAAATACTGCATCAGGATACTGACAAAATAGTCCTGGGCAACAAGTGTGTTTTCCATAATCATGGCAGGCCTTTTTATATATGCTTTCTCTCAAGTACTCCTGATCCCTGGGTATTATAGAAGATAATGGATGACAGTTAAAATAAAATGGTACTGTGATAGCACCATACTGGCCCAGGCAGCATTGATTCTATCTTGTGAGTCTGGTAAGAGAAGAACTGGTTCTGTTGGCTGTGTGTGTATACTATCTTGATTCATAAAAGGGGGGGGGGGTATTCGGTTTATCCAGGCTTTGATTCATAACAGGGGGTATTCAGTTTATCCATGCTTACCGACCCTAACTATGGCAGTGTAAGTGATCTAACTTTAATGCCATCCAAGTGTATGCATTCTGAGAATGTGCTACAGATTTTGAAGGAGATCAGGAGACCCACCACACGGAAATCTTGCTTAGCAATGGGGAAGTTCTCCTATTGGAGCTTTAGCAGAGAGCAGGACCTTCCTCAGCACAGATATCTCAGGTTGTTAAACTGCTGAGATCTATACAAAATAGGCCTTTTCTGTGCCTTGACAAACCACCATGACTCAGCCATTTATGTAGGTCTGCCGCTTGATCCCACCCCATATTCTCAGTTGGCAGCAAAACTGTTCCTTAAGGGGATTCTGCATTTTTAGACCACCCAGACAGGTGCTCTCTTCATCATAACACAACTTTTGTACTGAAAGAACCCATTTTCCCCCATTTGAGCTAGTTGCGTCCACTTCCATAACATTTTTGTTATGGGAGACTGCCTTGCTTTTGTAGCCTTGACTAGGCATATTTCATATTTGAAAACCCCCTTTTGTGGTGACGGCTTCTTGGTATTTTATAAGGACATTCATAATCCATAAACTAACCCATTTTTTCATACCTAATGTGGTTACAGAACTATCTTTGAACCAGACTGTACACTATCTTTGAACCAAGACTGTAAACCTCCCTGTGGTATTTCTGTCTCCCTAGTCATTCACAAACATCCAAGATTTTACCTGAATAGACTAAAGTATTTTGCTATTCTCCTCATTTCTAGTCTATCCATGATCAAGTGAGAGCCCATTCTACCAGGGCCACAACTGCTACCACAGCTTCTGTAATAAGAGTGACTACCCAGGCCATTTTGGAAGCAGCTGCCTGCTCTTCAACACTTATCTTTGCCAAGCATTACAACCTAGTTATTGTTTCTAGAGTCATAGCAGGTTTTGCAATGGCTGTTCTGCAGGGTTTATATCCTGCATTTTCCACATGCCAGCTACCCAATCGTCTGTAAGCAATGGGTGTCTTTTCAAGAGTCAGTACTGCATCAGTGCGTTTAGGACATTGTGCAGCTGTATTAGCCTAATTGTAGATTATTGAATATATTCACTTTGCCAGTACAAGAGCCCTCCCCATCAGTAGGACACGTAATGGGCGTGGGAACTTACACTAGTCCTTTCTCACCTTCCCTGTCTACCACCTGACCAAGTACCCTGCTATTCAGTGTTCAGCAGCAGTCTGGAGAAGAAATTCTAGGGTTCCTGTGGTTTGTGTTCTCCTTCCGGGGGGGGGGGGGGGTCATTGCATGGTAGTCCATACTCTTGCACTAGTCAGTACTGCACCTGCCAGGGAAATAAAGAGGGATCCAAAGATGGAGCTGGCAATTTTTCCTTTACACCGCTGACATCTTGGTATTCATATAGAAGGGACACCACCAGACCTAAAGGTGGAAGGGGGAAGAGTTCTGGAAATTGGGCGCATCATTGTTAGTACTGCAGAAGTGGATAAACTAAAATATCTACAATAGTAGGTTCCTGACATGACTTTAATATTTCTTTGGCCCTATTCTGGACACTGGAAACCATTGAACTGGTCACCTTGGCACCTATTCTGCCCTCCAACAATCTTCTCACAGCTCAAACTTCTTCCCTGACCATAATCCCCTGCACTGCAGAGAAATCTCCAGGTTTCATTGCTGCCATTGAAGCCACAATGTCTCCAAACAGCTCAAGCTACTATAGGGCAGTATTCCTCTTTACACTTCAGATAAGTGATTTTGTTCATATTTAAACAGTATTGGGACAGTGTCTGAACTTTTATAGTGTTTTTCTGACTTCTGTATTCTTTTCTGTCTTGTCTCTTCTCCTTCATAGCCTTCCCAGCCCTTGTTATTATTAATCTGTTCTTAAGCGATTTTCCCTTTTTGGTCAACTTAGCAACTGTTTTTTCAACAAGGGTTGTCTACTTCAAGCTTGTCAGGACTGTAGTCAGCAACTAGAATATGTCCTCTCTTCCTGGTCAGGTTACAACTGCTCAAGTGTTACAGCTGATTATATTGGGTTATTGGTAAAAGTTTTGTGGTGGTTTTCTAGTTGTGTGTAGACTAGTTCATAGGTGTGTCCTAGATTAATGACCCCGGAGCCTTTACAAGCTTAGCCCATAGGATTACCCTGGCATCGTTTCACCCGCCCTTCGTTCTTAGTGCCTCTGTCAAGTAGAGCCAGTGGAGTGATCCCCGGGGTGAATTTTCTATTTTCCATCCACTCATCAAGATTTCTCTTGAAGAGGGCCAGTGAGGTGCTCTGCTTGACATGTATGGGAAGTCTATTCCATAGCATGGGCAGTCTCTGGGCTATGAACCTGTCCCTTCAGCATTGTCTGTTGATTGTGGTAATGAAGTTGAGGTCTCTAGAACATTTGGTGTGGAGGGATTGGGATTTCTTTAGATATAGCATTTCTAATAGAGCTGGGTCAGGCATGGCTTTGTAAGTCAAGCAGAGATCGCCTCTAAGTAGGCTAAGTAGTGATGGATAAGGAACCTAAACAAGGGTTCAGAAAGTGTGGGTACGAGTTCCATCCATACGATCCTCATGACCTGTGTGACTTGTGCTGGAGGGTAACTCTTTTGGATAATGATTGTAGAATCTGCAAAAAAATTTAGTTTTCATACACATTCAGATAGGAGAAGCAAATTAGTACTAAAAGGGCTACCTCATGGAGAAGTAGTACGTGCAGATACACCCCTTCCCCCTAGGATCTTGACAAAATTGGGCAGATAAATGTAAAGAAACGAGAAGAGCAGAAAAGTCAGATCTTCCCATATTAGAGAAACTGATTCCATCTAATGTTCTCAGGGCTGCTTTCCCTTCTGCCGTACCATGGCCTACTTTTACTGTTATCCTACCAGCCAAACTTCTCATCCATGGCAGGAATCATATGGAATGACTGATTCAGCACCAGGGGAGAGGAGGACAAGGCTATTCCTCTTCTGAACACAAAATCTCCAGACTCATGGCATCAAGATCTGCATCTTTTTCATCTTGTTGCTTTTCAGGTCCCTTAGGAGCCCCACATTCTTGGATTGGGAGCAAATAGTTTCTGCCTTCACAAAGGCTCAACTACAGTGTGGTGTCATCTCATCCCCAACAGTACCTACAGTGGCCCAAGAAGGTCTGTGTGTGACCCTTTCAGTTATCCCTCTTCTGGGCCCTCTTCCAGCATTAGCAAAGATGGAATAATTGCAGACACCTGCACTTTATCCCATTCTCAGACTGATGCTTCTTTCTCATCCTCATCAGTGTCCATGGCATAGATTATGTCAGTGCTGGCAATCACTAGGTCCCAAGGGATTGGCACCAGATTCTCAATGCCGATGTTAGAATTGATGTTCTCAGCTCTGTTCTCAAAGACAGATCATTTAATCGTCTGCTCCTCAGCACAGCAGAGCCCCATTTGCACTGTGGCACAATAGTGTTAGACACTGTGCTTCGAAGTTGGGGCATTTTTGTTGTTACTAACTTCTGTTGGTCCTGTTCCATCGATTTTGGTCCCTGGTACTATGGTGGATTTGATAGTGCAGGATCCATAGATTCCACTCTGAGATACCACTGAAGTGAGAGCTTTCAACCAACCATCGTGCTTACTCCCTCAGGACATTGGAAATTGCAGTTCCAGACTGTTGCAGTCTGGAGTGCCCTGTTATCAGAAGAGTTTGGGTGACTGTCCTCCTGACCCATTATAGAAAGAGATGATGTAAGAGGAAACCCATGGACTCTCCTTTGGAGTCCCTCTCCCTGGAATCAAATCTTGATGAAGGAAAGGTGTCACCCAAATCCCTTTCCAAAGATGCTAATTTCAACAATATTCTGGAAATGATGAGGTAGAGGGGATCCTGGCCCATAGACCACCATGTTCCCTAAGAAAGAGATTTTACTAGAGGCCTACAAGTCCTCTTTCCCCTAGCAGCTTGGATAGTGGCTCCACCATGCAAGATGGCAGATATGGTTTGCTGTAAGGCATGGAAGGAACCAGAAGTAGCTGAACTGATTCCCAAGAAACCAGAGCTCTGCAGGCCCCCAATCTAAGGACAGACAGCATTGCAGCACCAAGATGCCTATTGTGGACTCCATAGTTGTAGCTGCAGCCAGCAAGGAAAAAACTTCCCAGAGGATGACCAGGCTATTCGTTTTCCAAACAAAGTCTAGGATGATAGGTAGAATAGGGAGGTGGATGCATGTTCCCAGTATATTCTCAGAGCTTTGAAATGTATATTGCACATGATCAGATTTCAGAGGGATCTGACCGAGAAAATGTCAAACACTTGCAAATAGCTGGAGATCCAAGTGGTAACAATAAGTTCCATGTCCCCATTGATCATTTTTCTAATTCTTAATGCTGCGGATGGAACTGCTTGAGTGGCTGGCTCAGAATTAGCTATAAGAAAATAAGCTGGGTTGCATCTTACAGACTTCGCGTACCACTTTGATGTTAGAACTTATGGTTCATAAGTACTAACAGCCCCATAAAAGACAGCAGCAGGATAGCAGTTCTCCAGGCAGAAGTGACTTCCAGTCCAACTGCCACCTTACGGACAGATGAGGTCCCATAAGGATTCTAGATAGGTTGTTTTGAGGGTTTTGCCAGTATAAATCCTGAAGAGCTTCCCAACTACTCTGTTCTGGTGGCAGTTGGGCATCATCTTCCCCTACACCTTCCATTGTGGCAGGCCACCACATTGGGCAAGTGGATCATGAAAATTGTATCCAGAGGCTGCTTTATTCCCTTTTTGGAAGCGTCCCCAAATGTGCTGTTTCACCCCTCCCCCACCCCCTGTCAAAGGAAAGCAGCAGTAAAAGTAGGTCAGAAAGCTCCTACTCAAAAGAGCCATCAGGAGGTCCCACCAGACCAGAGAGGATCCTTTTTCTATTCCAGGTTGTTCTTAGTGCCCAAAAAGACAAAGGATCTCAGACCCATTCTCAGTCTAAATCAGCTGAGCCAATTTGTAAAGGAATCCTTCCAGATCATCTTGGTGTAGTCCATCCTGCCTTGTTTTCAGGCAGGGGACTGGATGTGCTCTCTAGATCTTCAAGAGGTCTTTCTGCCCATAAAGATAGCAAAAGCATCAAAGGAATTCCTTCAGTTTCAGGTAGAAAGTCAATCTTTATCCATTTTTGGCTCTGACATTCGGACTCCCAGCCCCTCTCCCCATATGTTTACCAAATGCTTGGCTCCAGTCTCAACTGACGTCTCATTGTTCTCTACCTAGGTGACTGACTCCTAGCAGCCCCCACAAAAGAGAAGCTGCTCATTGCAAAGCAGTACTTGCTCCAAATATATCTATCCTTGGGGATCATAGTCAGTGTGGCTAAATCCCCCCTAGAGCTGTCTCAAAGCCTAGTCTTTATAGGGTGCCAGCTAGACATTCTGAACCAAAAAGCCAAACTGCCCCCAGACAGGATTCTTTCCATTATCGGTAAAATTTCAAGCCTGATGCAGAACCCGCAACCTTCTGCCATTAGTGTGTTCTAGGTGTTGGGACTCGTGGCATTTTCAATTAGATGGTCCCTTATACTCGGTGAGATCAGGCCTAACAACCCATGACTTACAACATAAAACTGTCTAAGGCCTGTATCAAGTGTTTGCTCTGATGGATGGAACCACACAGTGTGAATACAGGTGCACTATTTGTGAAACCACATCTGAAGACCACAGATGTATCCATTCTGGGGTGTAAGACATTATATAAACAGGATGGTCCAGTTAATGTGGACTTCATAAGAGGCTCATTTGTACATTGGTGTTCACGAAATGAGAGCAGTCCTTCTAATGTTGCAGGTATTTCAGGATTTACTACCTCTGGGTGCAGTCTCAGTACTGTTAGACAATATGGCAGTGGTATGGTACATAAGCAAGGAGGAATTAGCTCATACCCTTTCTGCAGGGAAGCTGTGAGGGTTTTGGCAGCAGGCTGTGGAATTGCATCACGGTTCTCATAATAATGTATATACTGGGGTCATCCAGCATGTTTACAGATTGTCTTGGTTGAGTGTTTGACTGCTCAGCCAGTTATCAAGGGAGACTTTCTCCTGCAACTGTTTCCCCGGTCTCATTTATGCATTTCCTGTTATCCCATTCATATCACAGGTCATTCTCATAGCCCCATTCTGGGCTGGCTAGATATTGCTTTGGCCTCACCTCAAGAGACAACCCCTTTTTCCTGCAGACTCACCTGTCTGGTCAGCTTCATCTAGACATGTTTTCCTACATCTAACCACGTGTTGTTTTCCACTTATGCTCAAGAGACAGTCATTTCCAGCAGAAGTTGTTGACTTGATTACTGTTTCTCAAAAACATTTGGCAAGGAAAATTTATTAAAATAAATAGAAAAGGTTTTACCTTTGGACCGAGAATGAACAGATTCTATGTCAGCCTGTCTAGCTAGTGTGCTTACCTTTTAAATTTAACTTTTCAACATGAAAGCCACTTCATTTATCTATTGAGGTTAATTTATAGGTTCATAGGTAGGTACTAGGCTATCTGCCCGAAGGCATTTATAAGCCTAGCTAGAATGTGTTGGCTTTCGCCGTCCCCTTAGATTAATTCCCTGTGCCTCTGTCCAGCCGAGCCACTGAAGTGATCCCCGGGGTAAACTTTCTGTTTCCCATCAACTCGTCAAGGTTTCTCTTGAAGAATGCTAGCGAGGAGCTCTGCCTAATATAGATTGGAATCTTGTTCCAAAGCATGGGAAGTCTCTGGGACAGGAATCTATCCCTCCAGCAAGTCTTATTTATTGTTGCGGTGAGGTTTAGATCCCTAGACCATGTGGCTCAAGGGGATAAGGTTTTCTTTAGGTGGAGCATGTCCATCAATTCTGGGTTGGACATGGCCTTGTATGTCGGGCAGGGATCACCTCCGAGCAGGTGGTATGCAACTGAGTACAGCTGGAGTTTCTTCAGTCAAGCTGCATAGGGCATCTGTTTGAGGCCAGTGATCTTCTTGGTGAGATACTTCTGTGGTCTTTCCAACTGTTGCAGGTGTCTTGTAAGGTATATCCCAAATGGGGCGTTATACTCTATGATGGGTCTGAAGAGTGATGAGTACAGGGGCACAATGATCTCTTTTGATCTGGATGCAAACCCTTTTGTGATTAGGTGGGCCACATAGCAGGATTTTCTAACCACTTTGGCAATGTAATTATCAAAGGAGAGATTACTGTCTACCTGGGTCCCCAGATCCCTTATTACATTTTCTGTATTTAGGGGACTACCACCTGTGTGGTAGTTTGTGGGTACTTTGTTATTTCCAAAGGGAATAACTATGCACTTTCTGGCATTTAGCTTGAGGCCATGATTTTGACACCAGGTATCCGTCTCAGTGAGACCCTTTTGGAGGATGTGTGTGTCAGCCGGTGAGTCAGTTATAGCCCCTAGTTTGCAGTTGTCTGCAAACTTGGTCAGCCACAGTCCTCCTGTGCTTGTCTGTACCTCTGAGAAGTATATGCCGAACAGGAGGGGTCCTAGGACTGAGCCCTGGGGAATGCCACTTGTAAATGGTTTAGAGTCAGACCTAGCTCCTGCAACTCTCACCATGTGGGTTCTGTCCGTGAGCCAATTGGCAACCCATCTTGTGACATAGGGGTTTATGTTCAGGCTGGTGAGCTTGTCTATAATACCAGAATGGGGAATGGTGTCAAAGGCCTTTGCTAGGTCTGGGTAGGCTGTGTGTACCACCTTTCCATCATCTATAGCCTTGGTAACTGTCTCAAAGAAGTCCACCAGGTTTAGGAGACATGATCTGCCCTTAACAAAGCCGAACTGGGTAGGGTCCAGTGTTTGGAGGTTCCCAATGTCTCTTTTAATGAGTTTTATGATGATGCTCTCCATAGCCTCGCAGACCAAGCTAGTCAGGCTTATAGGGCGATAGTTCCCGTGGTCTGTTGTGGCTCCACCTTTGTGGAGTGGAATAATCGTTGCTGTGCACCACTCTATGGGTACGTAGCCTGTGGAGAGGCTGAGTATGAACAGTGTGTTTAGGTGAGGGGTTAGTTTGTCTTTGAGCTCGTGTAGGAGGCAGCCTGGGACACCGTCCGGTCCCATTGATGCTGTGTTTTTGGCTTTGGAGAGGGCTATTTTAACCTGAGTGTCTGTGATTTCAGGGGCTCTACATTCTTCTGGTATGGTTATGGGCCCTTTTGGGGGTGAGAGGGGGGTGAAGTTTGCACTGAACCTGTCTGCCAGGATGTTGGAAATTTTTTGTGCCATTGTGCACCAACTCTGAGCAGATCTGAGCATTGCCACTTAGATTCTTGACATAGCTAAAGATTGCCTTGTGGTTATCTTTGGAGTCCTTAGCAAGTTTTCTTTCAAAGCTCGCCTTGGACGATTTTATGAGGGATTGTAGTTTCTTGCTGATACTGATCAGGGATGTCTTCCCTTCTTGGGATTTTCCTCTTTTCTGTACTAGTTTCCTCCTTCTATTGTATAGCTTGTTTATGGCAGGGGTCCAGCAGACTGGTTTCCTTTTCTTGGAGGAGTGAGTCTTGGTTTTGCTTGGGATAGCACGATCCATGCATTCTTGTAGGTGCCCTTAGAATGCATTAGTAAAGGATTTTGCAGCTTGGACAGTGTTATCCTTTAGCATGGGGGCTTTGAAACTTTCCACCTCCGTCTTAAGTAATGTGAAGTTTGCTTTTGAAAAGTTTTTCACGGTGGTTTCCTTGTCCGGGGGTGGGGGCGGAATGTGGATATCCAAAGTGATTTGTTTATGGTCAGATCTAACCAGCGAGGAGTTGACCTCCGGTGTGGAACACCGGTCGCCCATGTTGGTGATGACCAGGTCCAATATATTGTCACCTGTGGTGGGAGTATTGACCAGTTGTTCCAGGGCATTTGAGTTTATAAATTCTAGGAAATGCTGGGCAAGGGAGTTAGTACTTGAGTAGTTCTCCCAGTCGATGTCTGGGTAGTTGAAATCACCCAATGTTAGGATGTTTGGTAGGACCTTTATGTTACCTAGTGTTTCCAGAAATGCAGAATGGGGGGTCCTGGGACATAGTGGGTGATCTGTAGCAAACTACAATTTGAATTGCAGTTTTGCCTGTTGTTAGTTACATGTGGATAATCTCTGAAGTATCTTGCTGTGCCACTAACCTGGAGGTGTGGGTATCCTTGATGAATATGGATACTCCCCTGTCTTGTATTTCGGACCTGGTTCTGTGGCCGAAATGTATGATATGAGTTCTAGCCTGGTAGTGCTGGGGTGCTCGCTGGGGCCTTAAACCAGGTTTGTGTTACTGCACATATATTGATTTTCTCCATACTGAGGAGTGCCTCGAGTGTGTGCATTTTGAGGTTTAGACTTCTGGCATTGAGTAGTATTACCCTCAGATTTTTGTAACTTGTGCTATTTACGGTGGTGGGTTTGTCTTTTGAGCCTTGCCTAAAAAAGGCACTATGGGGGTAGCAAAAGCCTTGGCCAGTATTTGAAAGCCTAAGGATGACGGGTGCAAGCTGTCTCTAGTGAAGCAGCGTGGCTTGTCGAGCATGTCATCCCAGGCAGACAGACACTGGTTCCCCTTTGAATGACACCAGAAACTTAGCCAATTGTTGAAATTGATAATGTTTTCTTTATACCATGGTACCATTCTTGGTGAGGGCAGGATGCTACTCAGGGTCAGGGTCATACCAGCCTGGGCTACGTGATCAGAGAGCTCTTCCATGTCTCTTTTCATGTAGTCCAGGGATGTACGGCTCAGGTCATTCACACCAACATGGACAATGACAGAGTCTAATTTGTACTTGTTCTGGAGTGACCTGAGTGCTTGTGTTATGTGGCGGATCCTGGCACCTGACAGGCAGCTAACAGTAACCTTCTCCTTATTCAGCCTAGTGAGTGTGACGTCAGTGTGCCTGACTATAGAGTCACCTATTACTAGTATGTTGGGTATGTTATTTTGCCTTGAGGGCTGTGATTGTGTGGCACACTGGTTTTGCGAAGTATGTGTTTCATGATTTGTGTTGGGGGGGGTGGAGGTTGCTTGGACGTCTGCAGGCATTTCTTCTTACCATGATGAGTTTGGCTTTCTTTAAGATCTGTAAAGCTTTCATTTAAAGACTATTCTACTCCAGATTCACCTTGGTAAAACCAGATCCCTCTTGAATTATGTTTTGGAAATGTTACCCAAGCCACCATTTTAACAAGTTCATTCTTTATCTCTCAAGGTTTTACCATAGATTATGTCCTTGTTGGTGGCCAATACATCTGTCTGAAGAATTTCTGAGCTCCATGATCCTCAAAGTATCTATATATTGATTTTCATCCAGACAGAGTCAGAACACTTTCACTAATCCATCCTTTATGCCTAAGGTGACTGCGCAAACCAGTCTGCGCCAGACTGTAAATATACCAGTTTCTCTTCCCTAAATTTTCTAGTAAAGGGGAATATCAGATGTTTACAGGTAAATCCATGTCTGTCTAGATAAGAAAAAAGACTTTGGGAATAACAATCAACAACATTACCTTATCTAAGTGGTTATCCTATCA
Source organism: Protopterus annectens (assembly GCF_019279795.1). Taxonomy (NCBI): domain Eukaryota; kingdom Metazoa; phylum Chordata; order Ceratodontiformes; family Protopteridae; genus Protopterus; species Protopterus annectens. The sequence goes on from NC_056744.1 coordinate 972,577,456, forward strand.
GGTATTGCATTGTTGCACCTTTGCAGGTAAAACCTTTGCTACATGACCAAACATGCAGTTTGCTAGAGCTCAAGCCAAATATAATGCCTTCTTACATAACTGGCCTCTTGAGAACATTACATCTGTTGCTACTTTGCAATCCTTGCATACTTTTGCCAAACATTACAGTCTGAGCACTTTCTGTGGAGCTTGGGCTTCATCTGGAGCAAATGTTCTCAAAGGCTTGCTGGCTTCAGCGACCCTATGTCAGCTGGGAACTGTGTCTAAAGGTTTCTAGCATCCAGACAGGCTCAGAGAAATACTTAGGTTATGTACTTACCAGAACATTAGATTTATCTGGTCTCTAACTGCACACTGGAATGACCCACCCACTTGCCCCTTCCAGAGTTATCATTTCCTAATGGACTTCTAGGGAGACTTTGTTTAGGCTTACCTTCTAGGTTCTACATTCTAATTATTTCCCCATTTATTGGGAGGTGAGCTACTTGCCCTTTTACTTGATGTTCATCTTGTTTCACTGTTGCAGTCATTACAATTGGGTTATCCTGCTGGCAGGCTACCCACAGTCGGCCTGAATTCCAAAGTCTAGGTCCGGCATCGGTTGCTGTTGCCTCCTCCCTGACATCAGTGCATCAGGGGTATAAAAGATGCAGCCGATGCCATTTTCTTCAGTCTCTCTTGCCGTGCGGTGCCCGAAGCAAAAGCAATTCGCAAGTGCTGGTCGTCTGACTCCTGAGATTTTCAAGTTCGAATTTCAGATCCGAAGTCTTCATTAAAAGCTAAGTACCCCATTGGGGAAACTTTTTTCTTGCTCCAGACCGATGTCAGAAAAAGTTAATAATTGTATTTCTTGTGGGAAGCAAATACCTCATAAGGATTTTCATTCTTAATGCATTCCTTGCCTAGGCCCTGACCACGATGTTGCTAGTTGTCGGTTTTGTGCTAGATTTAACCAACGCACTATTAAGCATCTGTACGATTTTGCATTTCATTACTTTGGCAGAAGATTTAATTATATAATGCCGTCGGAACAGCCGACTACTGGAGTTTACAAAAAACGCAAAGAAAAAGAGAAGGACAGGCATCTGAGGTCCAAAACCGATGACGAGGCTTCTTCTAGGCCAGTCAACAGTTCGCCGGTTATCAGTGAGGCGCTTTCGCAGCCACTGATGACCGCTACTTTAGAGCCGCAGGCCGATACCAACTCCCACGTGGAGTCAACCAGGCCTACAGAAACTCAAGGTATTGGACCTTCGGAAACCATTCCCTCAGATGGGTCTGGAGCCGCTGAGCAGGCATCGGCTTCTGAGGGCATTTTCAGACCTACACAATTATATGTTAAAACTACTTCAGCTTCAAAGGCAAAGACTAAAGCAGCTTTAAAGACAAATAAACAAGTACAACAGCCCCATGGACAGGCCTCCATGCCTAAAAAACAGATGCTCAAAATGGCCGAAGACCTGATTACTTTGATCAGGGGTTCTCATCCCCCCTCCTAACAAGAGGCATAGGCAAGAGATAGAATATGAATCTTCAGATCAGGTTTCCATTTCATCTGATTCCTCTTCTGATCAGGAATACGCTCTTCCTCCTTATGAGGATTCTGGTACTGAAGAATCTATCCCCTCAGCTTCTCCTCCAGCTGTGGATTATTCTTTTGGGGAAACACTGCATACAATGAAGGGAGCATTCCCACTGGGAGAGTCAAGATTATTCAGAATCTAAGAAAAGGCTCAGAGACTTTCTTTTACTGCCTCAGCACAGGCCCATGGCTATTCCACCAGTGCTAGACATTGTAGATGATGTATTTTCAGAGTCCAGTCTGACTCCTGACTCCTTACCTCCAGCTCATGTTAAGCCAGACAGATACTACAGGGTTCTAGACTCCCACAAATTTCTTTTTAAAAACCCTGCTGCTGACCCAGAAACTATCTCTCAGGGTCCCAAGGGGGTCAAGGCCTTCACTGCAAAAAAGCCTACCCCTCTGACAGAGATTCCAGGGCACTGGACAGATGGGAAAAAAGATTTACACTTCTGCTACCTTGGCTATAAGGGCTTTAAATTGTCAGTTTCATATGCTTAAATATCAGCAATACATTGTCACTGCTTAAACAGAAATTGTTGACAAATTCTTTTTTTTTTTTTTAAAACAAATTTATTGTTTTAACATATAAGAGAAATATCATAACAATTTTATACAAATAATTAAAAATAGGTATTATTATAATATTCAACAAAACAACTAAAGTATTTACAAAGACATCCACTACAATCAGATCAATTAATTAAACTAAAATACTGTGCTATTGAAATTAGAATTTTTTTAACAAATTTTGTAAATTATCCCATACAATAAAATGTGATGTTTTTCTAGTTGTTCTCATTGTAATTGTGCTTATTTCCATATGACACATTATATTCATAACATTTTTAAATTCATTGAACGAAGGAGGTGTATCTGAAATCCAATTTCTAGTTATTATTTTCCTAGCCACTGCTAGGATAGACCATGACAAGGGAAGCTTAATCTTTTTAACACATTGAGGTACAGGTGTGTTGAATAATATAAGAGACTTAGAAATAATGAAATTATCTGTAAAAGAGCCTGCAAAAATTCATTAATTGACTTCCAGTATTCTTTCAACTTCATACAGTCATAAAACATATGAGCCCAGTCAGCATTAATTTCTACATTACATCTCTTACATAGATTATCTTTATTATTAATTTTATTCATCATCAAAGGTGTATAAAAGATCTATGTAAAAATTTCCATGTATAAAGTCTCCAGACAATGGAAGATGTAGTTCTATAAGCAGATTCCAATATATATTGTTTATCTTGTTGAGTTGGTGGGTCCCCATTAATAGAGGTGAAATAATTCCAGTATGAATCTACATTGTAAAAAGTTTCTTGTCTGATAATTTTATGTATATATGAAAGTTTACCTTTATCAGAAACTTTATGCTGTAAATTTATTATCAAGTAATCAATCAGTTTTGGAATAGATTCTTTAACTGTTATAGACATTAGATCTATTCTATCAATGAGATGTTGAAATTGTTGACAAATTCTGAATGTGCAGCAAATAAAGAAATGCAGGATTTATTGCATGCAGCAGAACAAGTTGGAAAGCATACTTTACAATGTGGTTTTGATTCTTTGGAGGCCTCCGGCAGAGCCGCTGTTACGGGTTCTGTGATTAGGAGGCATGCTTGGTTAAAGGAACAGAATCTGCCTGATCATGTTAAAGCAAAATTATTATATGCTCCATTACAGCATGATACCTTGTTTGGTGTTAAAGCAGAAGAGGTGTTGAAGAAAATGGAGGACAAAGCCAAATCTATGCAAACAGTCAAGGATTTCTTACAGGTACAGCCTCCAAGATTTAGCAGACACGGACCTACAAAGAATTTGGTCCTTTCCAGTGTCAGACAGGCCGCAAAGAGAGCAGATACAGACGCCCTAGAGACAGATCCCAGGCCCAAGGCTCATACACGTCTAAATAATGGGGTGCTTCTACCTCCAAAAGCGGAGAAGATAAATCACAGCCATACAGAAAGCAGTCCCAATGACTTCCCCCTGCCAGCGCCAAGCACTTATTTTTTCTCAGAACTGGCACATAATCACCCAGGACAAATGGATCTTGAACATAGTGTCACAAGGTTACAGGTTCCACTTTCACACCCTGCCAAGGGCAAACGGTATGCCAGACCTGCTAAAAAATCAATGGGCAGAGGCACAAAATCAAGTTTCTTCCCTCATGGACATGAGGGCCATTCAGCAAGTACCACAGCAAGAGCAGGGACAAGGATTTTACTCAAGACTTTTCTTGGTGCCCAGGAAGGACAAAGCCTGGAGGCCAGTACTGGACCTATCTATTCTAAACACATACCTGGATAGTCTAAAATTCAAAATCTTGACTCTGCAGCAGCTTCTGCCCATGCTGGGCAAGAAGGCTTGGCTTGTAACTTTAGACGTAAAAGAGGCATACCTGCATGTCCCAATCAGACAATCATGCAGAAGATACCTCAGATTCATAGCCAGCTCAATGCACTACCAATTCCCTGCACTGCCCTTTGGCTTATCTACTGCTCCCAGGGTTTTCACAAAATGCCTGGCACCAGTAATTGCATTTTGCAGACAGAGAGGAATACAAATATATCCTTACTTGGACGACTGCCTTATTCAAGCAGAGAGCAAGGACATACTACTACAGCATCTGGCGTTTGTAAAAAGATTATTAACATACCTGGGATACACAGTAAACTAAAATAAATCAAAACTTGTACCCTCTCAAGAGATAATATTCCTGGGTGCAAGCTTAACTACAACTGCCCAGATGGCTTATCTCACGCCAGACAAACAAAGGCAACTGACTACTTATTTCAAAAAGTTGGCAACAAACACCCAGTTAACTGCAAGAAAAATTCTGCAGGCTTTGGGCTTCATGGCATCCCGCATTCTGCTAATTCCATATGTAAGACTGCATATGAGGAAACTACAATGGTATCTAAAAAGTGTTTGGACTAAACATTGCCACAGCCTGGAAACAATAATTACACTCATTCCCTGCCTGCAACAGGAGTATTGATGGTGGGCAAAGGCCTGTCACCACAACAAGGGGCAGCCATTCACCATACCCCCAGCCAGGCAGACACTGACAACAGATGCATCAGATTATGCCTGGGGGCCCACATGTTAGGAAGATGTTTTCAGGGCTCTTGGTCTGCAATCCAAATGCATCTACATATCAATCAAAAAGAGATGCTAGCTGTTCATAATGCCCTGACCGCCTTCAAGGACCTGCTTCATCCAGGACAACTACTGATAAAGACGGACAGTACTACAGTCATGTGGTACATAAACAAGCAGGGAGGCACACATTCCTACCCCCTTTGCAGACTAGCCATGACTTTGTGGTATACAGCATTGACTTACCAGGTACATCTGCAAGCACAATTCCTGCCAGGAAAGATAAATACTCTGTCAGACGAACTAAGCAGAAACGTCATGGATCCCCACAAGTGGAAATTGGATCCACAAGTCTTCAGCATGATAACAAGGAATTGGAATTCCCGGACATAGATCTATTTGCCTCCCCTCACAACTGGCAACGATAGAGATTCTGCACAAGGACTTATCACAAGCAAGCATGGAAAGTGGATGCTCTATCTTTCAGCTGGAAAAACTTAACAGTATATGCCTTTCCCCCACTGCCTCTCCTCCCCAAGGTAATCTAAAGGTCAGACAAGAGAAGCCAAAAATTATACTGATTGCCCCAGACTAGCCCCGCCAGCACTGGTACCCAATCCTAAGGAACTTGACTCAATGCCCAGCACTGGCATTACCTCATATTCCTCACTTACTGACACAACAAAACAATCAGATTCTGCACAGTCAACTCAGGACCTTAAATCTGGCAGCATGGCGGATAATGTAGCTTTTCAAAACACACCTCTCTCTAAAGCAGTGATGGATGTTATCTTGGAGGCCAGGAGGCCCAGTACCAGAAAATCTTATGCAGAAAAATGAAAGAGATTCTGTGCTTGGAACCAGGCACAAGGAATTGACATGATTTCTCCAAATATCTTTCAGATTTTGCAATACTTAACTGAGATGCTGGACAATGGCCTATCCTTTTCATCAATTAAGATTCATGCCTCTGCCATTTCAGCTCATTACAATACAGAGCCACCTATTTTTTCTCATCCTTTATTAAGGCAGTACCTCAGAGGAGCTAAAAACTTACGGCCTCCAAGGAGATCACCAATACCTGCATTGGACCTCAATTATGTCTTGGAAAAAACTCACTCTGCCTCCTTTTGAGCCAGCCACTACAGCTGATATAAAATTTTATCATGGAAAACAGCTCTGCTCCTAGCAATAACCTCTGCAAGACGAGTCTCAGCGCTACAGGCACTCATGGCTGTGGAACCTTTTTATCATTTTCCATCCAGATAGGGTTTCTCTAAGGACAAACCCACATTTATGCCTAAGGTAGTGCCCAGTGTGGCCCTCAACCAAACTATTAATTTGCCTACCTTTTATCCAAACCCACAGAATAAGGGTGAGAAACTTCTGCATTCTTTGGACATACACAGACAACTGCGCTTCTACTTGGACAGAACCAAAGCTTTCAGAAAGGCTGAGCAATTACTGGTAGCATATGCTGCAGGATCGCAAGGAAAGGCTATTTTAAAGCAGACTATTTCAAAGTGGATAGGTCACTGCATTTGTTTATGCTATTCTCAACATGGCAAATCAGTGCCTAAGGGCATTAGGCCACATTCAATCAGAGCAGCAGCCACTTCAGCAGCCTTCCTCAGAGGAGTGCCAACTAAAGACATTTTAGAGGCTGCAACCTGGAGTTCAGTGCACACTTTTACAAAGCACCACCACTTACCACTCTACTCCAAATCCAGGGCAGGCTTTACCACTGCAGTCCTGCAGGGCCTCATATCTGCTCCTAATTCTATTTAGTTCCAGCCTTCCAACCTTAGCTTTGGGATTCATCCCAATTGTAATGACTGCAACAGTGAAACACGATGAACATAGTACAGTTGTGTACCTACCATAAATGTAGATGTTTGAGTGTATTCATTGTTGCAGTCCAGGTTACCCACCATCCCCCTTATCTTTGCTGGACCTTATCTGTACTTCTCCATTCTATACAACCTATGTGGTGTATTTGCTTGTAGATGAAGGAAACTTGGTGCATGCATGCTTTATAGACATATTTTTAGCCTACCCTTTTGGGGGCACCTGACATCTGGGGCAAGAAAAACTGAAGAAAATGGCGTTGGCTGCATCTTTTATACCCCTGGCGCACTGACGTCAGGGAGGAGGCGACAGCAACCAACGCCGGACCTAGACTTTGGAATTCAGGCCGACTGCGGGTAGCCTGCCAGCAGGATAATCCAATTGTAATGACTGCAACAGTGCACACACTCGAACATCTACATTTATGGTAGGTACACAACTGTAATATCTGGAGATCTCCATCAAGTGCAGGAGATAATGGTGAGTGAATGAGCTTGAGTTTGTAAAGATTTTGTTGCTAGACAGAATAGATGCCAAGGTGACCAGTCCTATGGTTTCCAGTGTTTAAACAGAGACCAGATAATACTAACATTCTGATAAGTACAAAAAATTACTTTTGGAGGGTTTATATTTTTAAACAAAATCAACAGTTCCAATGCAGGAACCAACTTAAAACAAAAATAAAACAAAAACCACCGACCACTGTGTAAGGCAGAAACGGCAATAAGGCACAGACCAGGAACTTGAAGCAGAAAGAATTTAATGAAAAGCACACCGACTGAGCGCTTTCACCAGTGAAACTGGCTTCTTCAGAGTCGTATGAATACACCCAGCATCACAGCTCTTTAATATCATTACCAAAAATCAATTAATCAATTATCCAATAAATATTGTTACTAAAATCTAGTGGATTAATCACATCTGACACTTAAATATATCTATCATAGGTTTTGAATGCACACATTGTTTAGTTGATGCATCTAATCCCAGGTTTTTTGTTTTTAGTCTGATGTTTGATAATCGGCAACAACATAGAAAAAAAAAATATATATATATATATATATATATATATATATATATATATATATATATGTGTGTATATATATATATATATATATATATATATATATATATATATATTAAATAACCTCAAATTAATAGATAAATTCTAATAAAATGCTCATACTTAACCACACTAATAAAAACCAAAACAAAAAACAGAACAATAACCCCATATTCAAAACATGAAATTGTATAAATGTATATATATATATATAAATATGTTTCTATTCAATTACTAAAAATATATAAAACACAATTGATCCATGCATAATATTACATATACAATTGTATGTAAAATGTGTATGTACCATCAAATATTATAATTACTGGAAACAATGACACTTAAATTAAATATGCTCTATGTTTCAACTGGGGTTTTATAGAAATACATTCGTTAAGCCCTGGAAACCTCGTGGCATTCAACCTGATCTGCCACTCCATTTCACGTAGTGCAACACTGTTGTTAATGTCACAATTGGCATTTGGTTTCACTCGATCAACTATAAAAAATCTGTTTATCTAGACTCATTAGTGATGACGAATTATTTAGAAAAGAAATGTATATACTCATAGGAATGTTTCTCGAAAGGGGTTATCCCTTGGCTTTGTTAATTAACATCAAAAGAGAGATTTATAGGAAAAGAAAAAATAAATATACACCAATTTTAAAAGTTAGGGGTGACACATTATCGACCCCGGATACTAAAAACAATAGTAACACAGGAGAGGGTGTTCCAAGGTTTATACTTAAATATAATGACAAGGCACCTGAATTATGTGCAAGTCTTAGGAGCCTATGGGATTACTTCCTGAGTAGGGACACAAAAGCGATTTTGGGTAAGGCCCCTGTTATAGTTTATGGTAGGGGTTATAATTTAAAAGATATATTAGAGAAGACAAATAATGGGTATATGAGATCTCGTATGGGTAAATGTGGGTGTTGCAAAGGATGTAAATACATTGCTGAGGGAACATATTTGAGTGTAGCTGGATTTAAACGCACTATTGCCTGTCCTGGGTTATGTAATTGCAGTACTAGGAATTGTGTGTATATTGCTTCCTGTATGTCATGTGAAGCATTTTATGTAGGCATGACTACGAGAAGCCTTAAAGAAAGAATAGGAGAGCATTGTAGATCTATTAGAAGAAAGGATGAACACAATGCTCTCTATTTACACACAAAAGATTGCAATGAATTTAAGAAGTTTTTATTTTTTATAGTTGATCGAGTGAAACCAAATGCCAATTGTGACATTAACAACAGTGTTGCACTACGTGAAATGGAGTGGCAGATCAGGTTGAATGCCACGAGGTTTCCTGGGCTTAACGAATGTATTTCTCTAAAACCCCAGTTGAAACATATTTAATTTAAGTGTCATTGTTTACAGTAATTATAATATTTGATGGTACATACACATTTTACATATAATTGTATATGTAATATTATGCATGGATCAATTGTGTTTTATATATTTTTTAGTAATTGAATAGAAACATATTTATATATATATACATTTATACAATTTCATGTTTTGAATATGGGGTTATTGTTCTGTTTTTTGTTTTGGTTTTTATTAGTGTGGTTAAGTATGAGCATTTTATTAGAATTTATCTATTAATTTGAGGTTATTTAATATATATATATATATATATATATATATATATATATATATATATATATACACATATATATTTTTTTTTTCTGTGTTGTTGCCGATTATCAAACATCAGACTAAAAACAAAAAACCTGGGATTAGATGCATCAACTAAACAATGTGTGCATTCAAAACCTATGATAGATATATTTGTGTCAGATGTGATTAATCCACTAGATTTTAGTAACAATATTTATTGGATAATTGATTAATTGATTTTTGGTAATGATATTAAAGAGCTGTGATGCTGGGTGTGTTCATACGACTCTGAAGAAGCCAGTTTCACTGGTGAAAGCGCTCAGTCGGTGTGCTTTTCATTAAATTCTTTCTGCTTCAAGTTCCTGGTCTGTGCCTTATTGCCGTTTCTGCCTTACACAACGGTCGATGGTTTTTGTTTTATTTGGGTTTATATTTTTAGAAAGTACACCTCCTCACAGCTAAAATATTTCTGCCTTTTCACAAAAATAAGGATTCTTTGTCCTATCACTGCCAACAACAAAGTAAAAGAAAACATTTATTTTTACGCATTGTAATCAGTCACTCATGGTATGTACTTGTGTTCTGAAAATAAGAGAGTGCATTTATAAATGAGTAGCATTTATATGGACTATTTTAGAACCATGCATGCTAAATTGCATTAATAAAAATATGTTTTACCCAAAAGAAGTACAATATTAGCAAGGAAAATTAACTTTTGGAATTTTCCAGCTGGTTGGATTTTATCATTAGGAAGAAATTTAAAAATTGTTCCTAGAGGATTAGAAATGGATTACGTGAAACAGCAAGCCACTGTTTTAATAAGTATTACTGATTCAGTATTAAATAGACTGTTAATGTATAAAAAAATAAAAAGTGGTATAAAGATTCTACGGATTGAATAACTGGCAACTATATCAAAATTCTAGAATCGGATTTAAGATGTTACACATTTTAATAAGTGTGCATCAGTTATGTAAAAGTTAAAAGTGAGGAAGCTTACATAAGGCAGTATGTTGAAACTATACGAAGAATTACATTTTTGCTGTTCGGCAAAAAAAATGGAACCAGGACATTAAAGGAAAACTAGATGCACTGGAGAGACAGCATGAGCAGCTCTATTGTCATTGGCTGTGCAGTGTGGAACAACACCTGCAGGTAAGGAGCTTAACGAACTATGCAACTGAGTATAAATTAAAAAAAACATTGAATAAAATAAAGAGCATGAGATAATTTGTGAAAACAGAAATTGAACATAAAATACACCAGTATAAAGACCATAATTCAAAACTATGGAGACAGGAAGAAGAAATGCTTGTAAAACCTGTAGTCCCTTGTTTCTCAAAATGGAGAAGCAGCTAGAAAAAAGAGAAAAGTTGTCTGGACATTATATACATGTGAGGTATTATAAGAGATCTGAAGATGAGTAAACTGGAAATTCAAGTCCATGGTAACATTTTTGTACATTTACATTTAACAGCCCGTAGTGTCCTTCCTTATCTGTCTTATCTAATGCCGAGGTGGTACGGCAGTAGCGTTGTTACTTCACAGCAAAAGGTTCTCCCGTTTGATTCTCGGCTTGGCTTGGGAGTGCCTTCTGTGTGGAGTCTGCATGTCCTCTCCGCGGTTGGGTAGCGTTCGAAAGACATGCGTGTGTAAATGGGTGTGCCTTTGTGTTGAAGGTTAGGCAATGAGCTGGCACCTCGGCATTTCATAAAAAATCTACTGCCAATCATTAGCGGACTGGAGTTCTGCTGTGGCAACCCCTTACCGGGAAAAAGCCGAAAGACAAAAAACAACAACGTGTCCTTACTTATCTAAGTAGCCGCAGTGGTGCAGCAGTTAGCGTTGACGTCAACACAGCAAGAGGTTCTCTCGTTCAATTCTCGGCCGGAGCACCTTCTTTGTCGATCTGCATGTCCTCCCCGCTATCAAGTGACGTTAAAGACATGCAGGTAGGTGTGAGCGTGAATGGGTGTGCTTTCTTTAAAGGTTGGGTGTTGGTCTGGCAACTCAGCACCGTAAAAATCCACTGCCAATCATTAGCGGACCGGAGTTCTGCTGTGGCGACCCCTAACCGGGAAAAGCCGAAAGACATTAAAGTCCTTCCTTATCTAAGTACATCAAAAGAAAGGACAAAGTGGTTGAAATAAAATGAGACTAATATTGTTACATCTAGGAAGTAATGCAGTGCAGATAAATAAGTACAAAATAAGCAATTTATTGATGACCCACAAATGTTTTATAGAGAATTGGGAAACAAGGTAAAAGGAATTGAAAGACCGACAAAAAAGAAGAAATAGATACATTTTAGAGAAGTATCTATGAAGATCCTGTGGAACATAACAAAAATGCTAGATGGATAGAAGAAGTTAAAGAATAAGAAGTTTAAAGGTACAGGTTATGAAATGGGATGAGGTAACAGCCAGAGATTGAAACAAAGTTAAGAAAAGCATCAAACTGGAAAACCCCAGGCCCAGATGCAGTACCTAAACTTTGGTTAAAATATTACCATCTTTGCATGAAGATTTAGCCACGAAGAAGAACTATTTATATGCGCACTTTGAACAGACACCAACCTGGTTAACAACAGGAAAAACAATGCTCCTACTTAAGAAAGAAGGCTACCCTAAAAATTATAGACTAATAATTTGCCTTCTAGTGACGTATAAACTATATACTGGAATTGATGACAGAGTTTATAGTCATTTAGAAGAAGACTCAATTATGGCAGTAGAAAAAAATGCGAATAAAAGAAAGTCATATGGAACAAAGGATCATTTGTTGTTCAAGTCAAAGTGGAGAACTGTAAAAAGGGGAAGGATCTAAGTATGGCATGGAGTGACTACAAAAAAGCATTGGATAGTATTCTACATTCATTGATTAAAGAGTGCTTAAAAATGTATAAGATACACCCTACACTGATTGACTACATTACATTGACCATGAAAGAGTGGCAGACCACTTTGCAATTAAGCCATGATAAAGGACAAATTATTCCAGAGATAGAAATTCAAATGAGGATATTCCAGGGTATCTCTATGTCATGTTGCTATTCTGTCTTGCCCTTAACCCATTAAGCTGTCTACTTAACAGCTTAGGCCATGGCTGTAATTTGGCTCCTAGAAAAACAACAAAGTGTAAAGACTTCTCATCTTCTCTTTGTCTATGATTTAAAACTGTATAGCTCATCAGATGAAAAACTGAAAGCACAACTGCAAGTTGTTAAAAGCTTTTTCAGAAGATATGAGAATGTCATTTGGTCTTGATAAATATGCAAAAGCAACCTTTAAAACAAGAAAACTGCCCCACCAAGAAAACATCAGTTTGGGACAAGAATGTGATATAAAAGAACTTGAGCAAGAGAGTGTATAAATGTTTGGGAATTGATGAAGAATCAACAATAAAATATGAACAAATGCAAATAAAACTTAATAAGGAATACTTTAGAAGACTTAAATTAATCCTGAAAACAGCATTGACATCTAGGAGCAAACTTCAAGCTATAAACCAATTTGCCCTTCCTGTCCTAACTTGCAGTTTTGGAGTGTTTGACTTGCCCCTAAAGGTGCTGGATAGATTACACAGGAAAACAAGAAGGATGTTTCATGCTCACCAAATTATTTATAAAAAATCAATACATACCAAGATTATATATTCCCCGTTCCAAAGGAGGCATGTGCTTCTTTGAAATTGATTACATGTATAGATCTGCACTCGTAGACTGCACACATATCTGCTAACCTCACAAGACCCAAACGTAGTGAAAGTTTTGAAACATGAGGAGAATAAATCTAAGATGACTTCTCTGCTTAATCTATCAGAAGCATATTGGCGTCAAGCAGGAATGGAAATCAAGCCAGAAGTAGATAAAAAGCAGGCAGCAACTGAATGTGCCAAAAAACAAATGAAGGAAAAGGCAAGAAATATGGAAAATGCATAAATGTAGTTGCAAGTGTAGAAAACTTCTGGAAGAACCTCATGTTGGTCAGGATCAAACACAGGAATGGTTAAGAAGAGGCAAATTCAAACCAAAAGATGAAAGGTTAATATTGGTGGCCCAAGACAGTGGGCTTGCATACATGTTGGTTTACAATGTCCATTGAACATGTTGGAGAAACAGACAAATGTAGGTTTGTAAAACAGAATTGGAAACAGTTGCATACCTTGTTGCTGGTTGTGACATACTAATGGCAGAAGGAATGTATACTAAAAGACGTAATAATGTGGCAAGACTGTTGCACTGGGGATTGTGCAAACATTATGGGATTGAAGTGGCTGAAAAACACTGGGAACATGAGCCACAAAGCATCATAGAAAATAATGAAGTTTATATCACATGGGATCACCTATTACCAACAGTTCAGAAGATGGATGCTAGAAAAACAGATGTAGTCCATGAAAATAAGGCAAAAGTAGCATTGATTAGTGAAATCGCCATACCCAGTGACTACAGTGTCTTGGGTACAGAGAGAGACAAAGTCATAAAATATAGAATTTGCAGGGGGAAATGAGAGCAATGTGGAAGAAAGATACCCGGACAGTTCCAGTAGTAATAGGAGCAACGGGTCTTATAAAAAATAATTTACAATCATATTTAGATGTGTTACCAATACATGTAACCCCATATGAATTGCAAGAGTTGTCATTACTGGGCACATTGCAGGTGCTGCAAAGAGCACTTCTGACTGAGATCAAAGATTGAAACAATACTAATTTCATGAGCTTTAATCGTGCTTTGACTTAGGAATGGAGTTCATTTCTGTCATGGCATTAAAAACCAAAAGACTTGGAGAAATTAAAACATGCAGATATTTATAACTGTCACCTGTTGTTCACATTTTGAATCATATTTATTAACTGAGAGAGCTACATGTTATTGAGGTGTGTGGTGTGAAATGTCATGGTGGGAATCAGAAATATTTTATCGTCGATGTGTAATGCAGTAGACTGGAGATATTTCTGGTTTAGTAGTGAGTATGAAGATGTACAGGTTTTCCATAATACATTAATATTTCTAAAATGTAGTGACTTAAAATTGTTGCATGGCATCAGGTGAAAGCTTACATGATGTTGAAACAATTGCCATTATTTCCATTGTCAGTCGTACAGCTAGAGAGATTCAGTGTTATGTTTTTATTTATACTAATAACATGATTTTTCATGTTTTTTTGTAAATAACTCCTTAATTGAGCAACTTTTACTGTCATGTGAAAGTGCAAAATAACTGAGGGCCTTAGTGTTGCCCTTTGGCCAGATGATAGGATGGATCATAAAGCTGAAAGATGGCAAAATGATGTTAATTTCTGTTATGTTGGGTTTAAGGTCTCACTATCATCTTCACCCATCCAGGTAGTCTCCTACCTCTCCTGAATGGCAGCACCAATACTGTGGGTCTGCAGGTAAAAGTTCTCTACTCTTACAGATGTGTAAAAATACTTATACATACATTTGCAGGCAAAAATCCTGAATTTCCTTATCTTTGTGGCACTTATCAGCCTCATTATCATCTGCCATCAGGGTCAAGTGATAGTTATGTTCAAAAGTTTTTCCCAACTTGTTCTATATTTAGCAACCACAGACTCTCTTTAGATACAATGCTCAGCACTCTCTAAAAACGAAAGCCCTTGGCACAGGAGAATGCTCTCTGGCTTTCTGGAGCAACTGTATTAAGTGTAGCATATGAATCTCCCTTTTGGCTATAATGTCTGTTTTTCTGTGTTTGCTCCTGCAGGCAGATACACATGAGGGGCAGCAGTGAAAGACGTTCAGACTATATCTGGTCAGTATGCCATGAGACAAGCTGATCTTTGCTGTCTAGCTGACACCAGTAAAGCAATTTAGAGGGGTCCTCTTTGTTGGGCAAAATACAGAGTAGAAGTGATTTATTGTACCCTACATCAAGGACACAATGAGGTGGGCCATAAGGATAGAAAGAACATCTAGCAGTAAAACCACAATGGTGGCAGGAGATGGAGAATAACAGAAGAAGAAACTGAACTCAGAAAACTTCCCAGAATGTTCAACTCCATGGTCATGCCTAGTGGATCTATCAGGGATATAAATAACAACAAACTGTAGTGACAAAGACTGCAAATCACATAAAAAAGTTGAAAGATTCCCTTCCAAAGGCAGTGTAGAAAAGTCTTGTAAAGTGTTGTATAGTCAAATCCAAGAAAAGAACCAAGTGCCAAGTTTTTGGGGAAAAAACGACACTCTCACCCCCCACCATTGGTGGGGGTCAGGGCACAAATGCAGGTTGATCGCTACTGCGCACACCACCAAATGGGAGAAAGGGGATGTAACAAAAGTAGCATCAGTGCAGAATTTTAAGGTGCAAAGTTCAATGTTGCTCAACTATTCCTTCAAATAGGCCCAAGAGAAGGGATCTGCAACAAAAAGCAAATTACAAACTCCCAAGAATAAATATGAGCAGAAGGAAGATGGGGGCACAAAGGGCCACTCCAGTTCCCAAAGGACAGAAGCTGGGACTAAGCACACTTGAGCTCAGGGCGGAGGACCCCTATAGAATGAAGGTTGTCCTGGAAATGATTGCAGCACAGCCCTCTCTAACACGGGAATGCTGAACTATCAGTACCATGACTCATTCCTGGTCTTCATTTGAGAACCAAGGACATCAATTGTCCAGAAGCTGAGAAATTAGCTTGACTCAGGCCACTGGTCTTCAGTCAGACTGAAGAACCCCCTATAATGACTGGGATGGGATGTACTCAACACCAATCCCTTCTCCTAGAGAGTCATAGGCACTAGAACCAGCGAAGAGTTCTCAGTAATTTATAGTCTCCTCTGCCAGGTCCCATCAGATTCAGAAGGATTCTTGGGGTCAGAACTGAGAGCTGGTTAAAAGTCAACCACAAGGAAAGACTAGTAGTTGGGCAAGAGTACCCAGGCCAGATGTGCAAAAGCTGAATCCCCAATCAACACCTTGTTGCCAACTAAGGGGTTGAAGACAGGAGTTCAGGGGCCCCTGGACTGAACATGACAAAGACCTCACAAAGAACAGGACCCATTTCCCCTTGAGAATCCTAAACAACCAACTGTCATGATAAGGAAGCAGGGAAATGGGAGATGACTTTCCTTAGGAAACAAAAGAGCTGGTCTCCTAATATACTGATCCCTCCTCCCATGACCTTAAGTATACCGCTCTGACAGAAGAATGATGGCAAGACCCTAGAAATCATTCTATTGGGTTTAATTCACCCCACAAAAATCATATAAGTTACCCAGAAACAGTTGTGGTTGGAGTGAGAGAGGTAGTCTCCTCTCTGCTGACCTGGAATCTTCACAGATCCATTGAGGCATTTTGAGGAAGCACTTAATATATATATATATATATATATATATATATATATATATATATATATATATATATATATATATATACACACACACACACTAGGAAGGTGGTGAAGGAGGCAACCCTGCCTCACTACCACAGCTACACAGAAGATCTATGAAAAGGGAAGGCTTGTCCCCAAACCAGAGGGACTGTCCTTGAATAAGTCTCTCAACTTGGTACTTGGAGTACATCATGAGGAAACACAAAGGCAAGACACAGACAACCAAACTAACATATTGTGGGAGTTGTGCAGACCCACAGGAATCTGGACTGCTTCCTGCGTGTACCAGTCTGGGGAAGTCTTACACTTCTACAGACAGGTCATTGATGGACGGAGCTGAAAGCGCCAGACAGATCCAACTTTGAGTGGGATCCCATTTAAGCCATCAACCTGAAAAGGCATCAATATTACAAAATCCTCAAGAGAGAAAAAGTGGGCTAGTGGGGGGTTCTTCATGTGAAGCACAATAGTCATAGTCTGAACACCCCCAGCAAGTGAAAGAATCCCTTCCTCCAGGCCAGTAAGGCTGATATTCTCTCTGAACCAAAGCAACACTAAGTCTAACAAGGGGACTCGCATGTTCATACAGGGTAGGAGGAAAGAACCACCCTCAAGGAGGGTGAAACTTGAGTGGAATCTTAGTCTAGCCAGAAGACTGGGAAGTCTTCCTAGGAAGTAGAAGCCTCCTTCACCTACCAGATGGCACAGACCCAAGATGCCCTTCCCCTTGACAAAATCACCTCAGTGAGACAGAGAAAAGGACCAGCTAAAGGAAATGGCAACGTGGAAAGTCCCCCACCCAGAAATGGGGGGAGGGGGCAACCTCGTTAACTGAGACCTCTCATATCTGGACGAAGGAAATGAAAACTCTGCCTCTCTAAAGGCTCCATCCTGCCAGTAGGAACAGGAAACCAGAAGCGGCTAAGCCTTAATTCCAGAGTACTCATGGATGCTCTTCTCCTAGGTGAAAGAATGCAAATTGTATAAAAAAATCCGGGCATGTAAAATAACCATTTCCTAGCCAGGAAGGCATCTTACAAAGGCTGTGATCTTTGTTCAAGAAGTTCCATGTTGTCAGAGACATAAAATAGGTAGGTTTCGGCAAAATAAAGTGGTCTAAATATAGCTCCAGAACACTGACATGGAAAAAGTATCAAGCAGATCCCCCTACATCATTGACAATGGGAAATGGTCAAGGCCCACCAGCACCAACTCAAAAAGAGGTGGATTATTGAGGCTAATGAGTTTAATTATTGTTTTATAACTTTTGGTTAGTTTTTATTTTACAGTCAGCAGCTTCCCTTTAACCTTGAAGAAGCTGCCAGTAGGTGTTAGACTTGATCCTAGCTTAAACATGACCTTACTCGTACATTAACAGTTTAAAGGCTAAATTAACTCTGATTTCTTTGAAATTCACAGAATCTAACAGTTTTGCACTCCCAGAGAGAGAAATATTATTGGCAGACGCACCCTCAACCACAGCTAGAATGCACCCTAACATTGCTCGCCTATAGTTCTATAAAAAAATGTCAACAGACCTAGAAACACTTTCAAACATGATTTGCAGATTTATGCTTCTCTCTCCTAAAAATGAACACCACTGTGTCATACTTCTGTGAGCTGTCTCTCTACTAAAGATTTTTGATAATAAAGCAACTGGATGGTGGTGGCATTGCAGACCCATTTACCCATATGCTTCTGCAGATCATGGATGATGAACTTGGATCTGAGGTGTGCCTTTTTGTTTTTTTTTAATTCCACTATTGTGGCCAAATGCTAGAAATCTTGAGATCCAGGTAAGCTGTAAACATTTCTAATTCAGGATTCCCACCTTCTCACTAGCAACAGCTCCCAGGGTGTTTTCCAAGTGAGTTATCCTAGCAGTACTGCACATCCTTTCAATAAGTCTCATGCACTTGAGGGGCATGCACATTTTTCTGTATTTGGATGACCGCTTACTGCTTCCATAGTACCTTGTTCAGTTGTCTGAGTATATGTGTGGTGGTTCTCTTTATGGACCTTAAAGTTTACTGTCAACAAGAAGTCTGTCCTTTCTCCATTGCACAACAGGTGCTTTTTTGAAAACATCTTGATTAAATCATCATATTCTAAACTGCAACGCGAGTCCACATGCAATAATACAAGAGAAAACTAACCGTAATTACAGTTTCATTATCTTCATCATGCATTATACGTAAACATCTTTTTTAAAATAATTTTATTTTAATCCAGCTTTACATAAATTGCTCAATTCCTTTCCTCCCTTAAAGATCACGTGCACGTTAGTACTTAACCATTGTCATGTTTTATAGAGTTGTTTCACTTCCTTAGTAGTGAATCTGCAGTAAAGAAAACTGAAGATTCTACTTAAAAATCCCTTATTTTTACAATTTATACGTCACACAACTTCTGCGGTGTTCTGCAGAGGTTAATGAATGGCTGCATACACCTATGTCATCATGCCTAGCATAGTGACGATATGAGGTTAGGGCTGAAGATATTTTTCCTACTTCATATCTGGAATTTAAAAACATGCAGTCAGGAATGGACACTCTGATGCAGTTAATATATAATGAGTACATGAACCTTTTTGACTGTATTTATTAAATATTTATTATCCCCTTGCTTGTTCTGACAGAAAAGAAGAAAAAAACAGACGTTCATTTCCATTTAGTAAATATAGCAGGGACATGGGCAACAGGGTATGGGAGGGAAATGGGAAAACATTTACAGCAGTCCCCAAACAATGTTTGTATTAAGAAAGCTTCCACCCCTGACTGGACATGAGAATGGAATGCCCATCAGATCCAATACTTTGCTGCAACAATGTAGTTTTTGCCAAGTCCCATTTTGAAATGCCACTAGCTACCACTGATGATATCAAAACTGCATGCAGGTTCTGCATTCAGTTTAGTCAGTCTGCACATGATCTGTAAGCCTCACTCCTCTTGAACGTTATTCTGCATGTGTTTTCCCCACAAATTCAGTTTATTTTTGATTTTGTTTTTTCATCTCTCTTTTCTGAAGTTCCCGCTTCCAGTTTTTTTGTGTCTTTTACAGTAGTCAAAACTTCTGTTTATGGCTGGTGCAGATTTTAATTTACATTTTCTAGAAATTGTTTTTTTATTTGGCAGCCAATAGCATTAAGCTTTGTAAGGCTTATTTCTAGGCAATTCTAATTCGTTATCCCAGATTAAAAGAATCATTTTCTTAGTTATGACTATTTATTCTCCCAAACTTTCTGCCAAAGTAGTGAATTCTTGAACTAGTGTCTCTTAATCTCTCAAACTACTCACCACAGTAAATTATTTTAACTCTTTGTTAATCATCATCTGCAACTTTTCTAGTTAGTAGAACATACATTCAGTTTTACATTCTCATCTGTTTAGTCTCTTCCAACTTATCCATAGCTGCAGTAACAGAATAGTTTTCCACTGTAGTCTTTGTTTATCTTATTTTATTTTATATCATGAAATGTAAATATAAAAATGATACCCTTATACGCTGTTAAAATCCCAACTACAGCCAGGATAATGTCATCTTCTTGATTGATTATACAGCACTGTTATTATTTCATCTGTTCTATCATAGCTGTTATTTGTTGAACCTCTATAGGGTTTCTGGTTATTTGTCTTGTCATAGGCTCCCAGTGTTTATTTACAAGTGTTTCTAATTTCTGTTACTTAAATTGTTGTGATAAAAGCTTTTGCACAGTGTAATTATTCTCAAAAATAGTTGTTTCACAGCATCCTTTCTCAACTCATGCATATTTTTCAAGTGGTCCATTATTTTAAATTTGACACTCTGTTGTTGCATCTCATGTTATTGTGTTGGATTCCCCTTCTACAATAGTTTAGCCTTTGTCAACCCACTAAAAATTCCTATAACATCTTTTCCATATCTTCTTTATGTTTTTAAACTCCCTTTTTTAATCCCACTTGCTTGCTATCCTTTTTGAATAAAGCACAAGCAAACCACATTAAAAAACCTAAACTAAACTAAAAAAAAAATGTGTATGACTGCAAATATACACAATTTAATAAAAATATAAGGGCTTTTGCTGCCAATGTAATATATAACTTTATTGTATAAGACAACCTCCTCAATCACCAAATGATATAGTTAACTAAATACCATAATTTTGTGGTCACAAAATAATGTTGCGCAATTTCCCTTTTCATGAAATTAGTAAAACAGATAATTGTTAAAATTACAATGAATAATAAAAGAGCAAGATTTTGACGTGTTTTTAAATTTTAAGAGCCAACAAATTAATGGAATTTTGTTATTAATTGATCTCCCAGTTGTTGTAACGTCAATCTCCAGAAAAAAAAATAAACAATTTTAATCAATATTGGCTTACCTCAAATAATTTCAAGTTAATCTCATCCACAGTTTTAATCTGGTCGGATCTGTCAAGAAACATTTTACCTAATAAATCCAGGTAATTCAAAAACATCTTATCTTCTGTAATTAGATGTTGCAACCTTATCTGTCCATTAAAGATATTTTTTTGCCCTGAGGATGAAAGCTGTTGTAATAAACTGTTGGAGAGGCTGTCCTTCCTACAAATAGTAGATAAAAATCCCATCCAGTCTTTGTTTTTACAAATTTTGACATCCAAAAAACATATTTCAATGTCATCATATTCACCCTTGAAAGATGAAAAATAGTAATTTGATTAATATATTCTAAAAATTCTTTCAATAGTGGAATACCACCTGACAATAAAATTAATATGTCATAAAGGTAACGTAAATACGCCTTCATAAAACCAGAAAAGCATGAAGAAAAAATATTGTTCCTTTCCCACCAACACAACACGATACTGGCAAATACTTGGGCAGCAGAAGCGCCCATCGCTATCCCAGTAATCTGCTTATAATACTCATGTTTGAAACAGGCAAAATTGTTGGTTAAAGCAATCTCCATACTATCTACCAACATGTTAATCACTTCCTGCCTCATATCAGTACTCTGTACTAATTCTTCATTAGACCAGTGTAAACCCAAATTATGTGAAATACTCAAAAAAAGATCTTTCACATCAGTGACCAAAAATATCAGCCCATCATATTCAGCATGGTGTAATGCCCTTAGAAAATGCCATGTATCTTTCAAAACATATGTTTTGTCCAAAAAGATTGTTTTAAACTTACCTGAACAAATTTGGCCAAAGTTTCTGCCTTGGATCCATGAGCTACAGCAGTGTGTGTGTGTGTGTGTGTGTGTGTGTGTGTGTGTGTGTGTGTGTGTGTGTGTGTAGGGGGTCAACCCAGATTTACAAACCTTTGGAATATCAAATATACTTTGAATGACTGGTTTTGTAACATTCAAATAATCAGCCAGAATAAGGTGTAAAGCTTGGTTGCATAATACATCTCCCAACCATAAATCAATACAATGGTACATGGTATTTATTTCATATCGTGTGACTCAAAACATGGTTTAAATTTCTAACCATTTCTATTTGTTTATATATCCTAACATTTTCTGGGAATACATTATCACAGCCCCTCACCCCACCTCTTATCTTCCTCTTTTCAAGTGTCTCATTTTTAGGTCACTACCCTGCGTCATCATCTTTATTATTGGTGTGTGATGTGATATAGTTATTGGATGCGTATAGCTCTCAAAGCTTTCAGTTAAGTACACATGCTCCTATGAAGTATGGTTTCTATCCAGTCTAGCCCAGTTACTGTATCTTGGGGAGTAATTTCAACATGTTGTCTGTGTTCCTACTACTGAATTTATGTCTTCTGTACCAAGTATTTCTCCTGTACTACTTCATGAATTTGACCCCTTCTGTTATATTTCCCCTTCTAGGTCCCCAGTACATTCTTACTACTGCAAATCAGGTTCAAGTTCTCTACCATAATTAAATATTCCCTGCTGAAAGCTTATTGTTTCTCCTGAACATTTTCTAAGCTCCATAATGGTACATTAAAGTGGAATATAAATAAACAACCATACCTTTCTAGTAAACTCTCACTACCACAAATCTGCCATTATTCCTCATTGTTCCCTCTTTTGTCACTAATAGAGCCCCTCTCACAGTCAGAGTTATTACTGCTGTTTATAGTCAGAGTTATTACTGCTGTTTTCCTTTGTCACTGGTTTTCTGCTAAATAACTAGCTTGTAATCATTTTTGTCAAATTTACTTGTTCATTTCTATCCAAATAAATCTTTTTTAACCTTACTATTTTCATCCTGCATTTCTTAATATAGTTCGGTACTCTCTGCTTTTTGTCTGTACAGTATTTGTAATGCCATGTACATTTCATGTTAATATTGACAAACTAGCCATTTGTTTAAAAGGTAATGCTGGCACACATTGTATATGACAGTTCTTTTAATCACATTTGTACCTTACAGCTTATGTGCAAACTGTGACATGCTGATTTTATATGCAGTTGCATATTCTCGTCTCTGTTTGAATCCATGTTACATTTTTCAGGCTTTTCACTTCAATAATAACTCTCATGAAACAAAAAAAAATACTAAACACATTTTCGAAATATCCATTCCCTTTTATCTCACAGCAAACATACATAGCTATATACACTTTTTAAAAAGGAAGTCTTCCACTCCAAATAGGAGTAGTTTCTCCAAATCAGAAGCTGCAACTACAGGTGTTAGGTATTCTAAAATCATGTCTAACCATGTTAATGCTCATGTGAGAATCTGTGTTCCCACTTAAACAGATTGCTGTCAGTTTGTATCATATCTATCTTCCCCTTTTAGATGTGAAAAACAGCTTGCAGCTTTTCATTGAACTTTAACTTTTAACCTTAAGAAAATGTGCACTGTCTACCCTGAAATAAAAAAAAAGCTATGCACTGTTGTTATGCATTAAAGTACTATGGCTGCTGGCAACTACTTATATAACTATTCACTTTCCACTGTTTCAAATTTCAGTTTATTTTATTTTTTTTATTTTAATTGAAATGATTGCCACTATTCCTTTAAACGTCAGTGACTTTGCACCTTTTGGATTTTATTTAAAACATACTATTAAGACCTCTCTTGATTAATTGCACCCCCCAGGAGACTGCTTGTTGTCAGCTTAAAGTATATGCTAATGTAACAAAAAAAAAAAGCTAGCAACTTTTCAAATTCAAGAAAGAACTACGATTTTTCGTTTTTTTTCATCATTTATCTTGTTTTTCAGGTTTTGGTTAAAAAATGTATACCTTAAACTAAGAATAGTGATCTAGACACTCGCCTCTATAAAAATATGGGGATTATTGTAATGCAACGCTATGTATAATGTGGTCAGTACATTTTTATACTCCCAGCAGCCCAAGATCACTCCATTATATTAATTTTAACTTGCTTCTTTTTGTAGCCTTTTTCTTTTTACATTCTAAAGCATGGAAATAGTGCAACTAAAAAGTACTTTCTTACTTTAATATCACTAACACATACAACAGTCTCTAATAGCCTCCCTCCTTGGATTTAAAATGCCTTTAACCGCATAATATACAGAACTACTTTGCAATATGTCATGCAGTTTTCATTAGAAAACTATTATACAGATATTAATTTTATTTAGTTACTTATTCAGTCCATTAAGTGTTTTAAAAATTAATGACATAAACTGAGTTTTATGCTTTACAATTTTCCCGCCGGTTTAACACAGTCAATGATCTTCATCATTTTTGTCCATTTCTTGCAGAACCATAGTTTACATACCTAAACTGTATTCAGTGGGGCAGATCATTGACCATTCTTCTTCCTGGTCATCTCCATATCCCAAAACTGGTTTCTTGTTCAGGGTTTTCATCATTCTTGTAGTCAGATCCTCATTATTTTTCAGTCACTCAGATGTTTTCCTTAATGAAGTTGAAAATATTTCAGTGGCAAAATCTCTCTCTCTCTCTCTCTATATATATATATATATATATATATATATATAGGCTTTAATATTGTCAGAAGCAGAGTCCCCTTCTATTTGCATGTTCACTCATTGTTGACTAAACTTTGCAACATAAAGGGTGAACTTTTTTTCCCCCCTCCATAGCCTGATATGCATCCAAAATTCCTTCCCTCTTGTATGGAGCCCCTGTCCTCACCAATCTTCAATCCTCTCTAAAGTCACAGCTGGCTTCCTGCTACAGTAAAATCTCTGTTTGCTATGGGATCCAAATCCTTGTGATGTTCTCCACACCTTGAATTGGTTAGAACTGCCAAATATCTATCCTATCCTATAGTCAACTCTGTACTGCCAATAAACTTATTTTTAAACCCTCAAATTGTCCACTCTTTCCTCCACCCTCAAAGTACATCACCCTGGCAGACTACTTGGGTCCAACAATCAGAATCTCCTGGAAGTGTGCAAACACATACAAACTCCAGGGACACTTCTTCTATCCTTCTCCCTAGCTCGATTATGGAATTCCCTTCCTCCTGTCATTCGAACTATCAACAACCACTCCACCTTTAAGACCTTGCTCAACTCCCATCTCTCTTCTCCTGTTCTCACCCCACCTGAATCTTTCCATTTCTCCCCCTACTCTCCTTCATCCTTTTTTTCAACCTAACACTCATCTTCACCATTTCTCCTTCATCCTTTTTCCAACATAACACTTGTCTCTGCTATTTCTATTCACCTTTTTGCTACTCCACTTTTCTCTCCCTCCACCTCACTTACTTAGGAAGTGTAAGCCTTGAAGGTTCCTAAGTGCCTTGCTTTTTTGATATTTCTTAAATATACTGTATTAAAACACATTCCTTGCTATGTACTATTTCATGTATTCTTCCTTGCTTTTATGTCCTTAGAATACTGTGTCAGGACACATCTCACAAATATTTTGATTACTGTTTTGTTTTTGCCTTGTTTTTATTTTTAAACTATGTATAAATTACAAACTGTTGATTTTCATTTTTGAGCTATGTTATAAACTTTCAAAGTGGTGTTTTTTTATTGTAATCTGTACAAGGAGCTTTTCTCCCCAGGCCTCCATTGAAAACATGCTCTTTTCGACCCAATGGACTTTCCCGATAAACAAACTGTAAATAAATAAATAAAATGTCTTTATCCTTCAGGAAAAGTAACAGATGGATAATAGTGACTTATATCACACCAGCCTCTCAACATCCCTTGAAAAGTGGGATAAACATGCTTCTCTTCTGCTTGATGTACAGTGAACAGTTATTTTCCAGAAGCACTCGTCCCACATTTTTAATATTTTTGCCTTCTGTCATAGTTTTGTCACGAGCAGCTTTTTGAGTTGTTATGGTTGCATCTTTACTTCTACAGTTCTATTCTGCTTTCTGATGGCCAGATATGGAGCGTACAAAGGATGTGCCTTGTCCGTTATAACCTGCTGTTTAACACCAATCCAGTTGCTTATCTGTACTTTCTTAAATTAATGCAGTTTATTCTTCCCAGTTTCTCTGTTACAGCAAAAAAATCTCAGGTTCCCTCTGCATGCTCTGTCTTTTAACTATACTATTTTTGAAGCAGTTCTTGGCAAGTCTCATGCTTGGTCAATGTTTTCTTCATTTCAGCCTCTGTTTTCTGCAGTTTTATTAGCTGCTCTGAGTAGATCCTTAAAACGTCTCTGAGTACTGGAAGCCATTTTTTGTGCTAAAGTTTAAACTTTAACCATTTTTTGCTGAAGCTGTACAAAGTTCTCCTCAGCCATAAACTTTTCTTTTTCTGGTTAGTTTTCTTACTTTCTCCATTTTTTTGTTGTTGTTGGCATCCAAATATTGCATGTAATTGTCATTATCTAAATTGTAGCCAAATTGATTATTTGTTTTTATCTTTTTAACAATTTCTCAGGTTTCACACTTGGAGACCTCTAATCAGTGCATTAATTAGTTTGCAGCGGTCTTGGAAGTCCACTCAGAGCAGTTGTCTTTGGCGACCATTTTGGTTTCGGAAAGAAGTCCAGATTATGCTGGCATATTGCCAAAGAATACATATTCAGAAAGTGCTGTGGACAAGGGAGTTCCTCTGGATCCTGGGTCACAAATCTTCTCAGCAGTCCCTTGCTCAAGAATCTTAAGCTGCAGATGACAAACATTTATTTTTACCTCAGAAGCTTGTGATAACCAGACTGTTGACTTTTGGACAGTGTTGCATCTGATTTCTTGCTTGGTCATGGAGAGTTTGTGGTAGATCTTTGAGGTAATTGTAGTGCTTTTGCCCATGAACCCACTCTGATTATTATAACTTTAATGCTTCCATCATCTGTATCCACTTGGAAGGCTTTCAACTTCTTAGAAGGTAACATAGAAGTGGGAGAGATCGTAGAGGGGAAAGGTTTAAAGATGAATTAATTTCATTCTTGTGTTACTGTGTTTACGCTTATATTACTATTATACTTTCCACTATGCCTGTATCACTGTGTGTTTTGCATTGCACTGTTTATAGTATATGTGTTTGATCCTGAATGTTTTCTTAGCTGATATTCAGTACACCGAAAATAACGCACAAGTTAGTGACTGTTCTAAAAATAAGAATATTCATCAGTGTAATGTACTTTTAACTATGGCTGCATATGTCTGTAGTACATGCTTGTACTACTTACTGCATTTTTTTAAGTTGTGTTATGCTTTATTCCATCTGTATTTTAATGTACTTGCATCTTATTGTAATCTGATTTGAATGTATATATTTTTACTACCATGAACCACTGTGTGCCTCAACAAAGGTGAAAAAATAAAACAGAACAAATCACCTTGATAGAAATTGCGGACACCACTGGAGAAAACAAAAAGGTTTTAATCACAAAAGGTTTAGCGCTTTCAGGTCACCAAAGAAGCCTTCATCAGAACAAAGAACCCTAAACAAAAGACTCTTAATATACTACAACTAATCAAAAGCAACCAATCAAAGCTGCATTCCAATTAATTCCAACAATTCTTAAAAAAACAAACCATATTTGTATAAATACAGAAAAAAAAATTCTTTACAAAAAAGTGCTAAAATGTGTATAAAAACACTAACAAATAAAAATTAGATTAATTTGCATTTGTTTAAATCTGCATTCCTATGTAAAACTGCTTTGTAATTGGCAACACCATTTAAACCTGGAAAGTTGTAAGCGGTAAATGTTATCTGCCACTTAAATTCCCTGTAGTCTAATTCACTATCCCTATTCCCATTAAAATCACTAGGTACATGATCAACAATGGTAAAATAAAGCTTTTGATGATTTGCACAATTGTAAACATGCTTACATAATGCATTATCCAAATTTTTACTTCGAATAGCATACAGATGAACGTACATTCTCTTCTTTAATGGTTTGTTGTTTTATCCTGTATAAAAAGCCATGCAGGCTGAGCACTTTGCTAAATGCACCACATAAGAAGTATTACAGTTGAAAAGACTAGGTACCTGCCAAATTTTGTTACTAATGCAAACCTCAAAATACAGACATTCATCTATGTACCTACAAAAATTGCAGTTTAAACACTTAAAGTTAGCTCTATGACCTGTCTGATTTCCTCGGTGTCCCTTTTTTATAATTCTTTAAAGTTATGTGCCCTTTTATTAATAAATAAAGGTGACAACCCTAAGATAATCTTAAAATCATTGTGTGCCTCAAAAATTCTCCAATTGTTCTTAATAATGTCCCTAATGTTACTACTGTCCACTGTAAACACCAATTTCATGGACAGGGTCCAATCCTTGATGTCTGAAGAAAGAAATTTTTTTTCTGTATTTATATAAATATTTTTATTTTAAGAAGAATTGTTGCAATTTATTATTATTTTTTTTATTTATTTTACATTTGTTAACCGGGAGAGTCCGACTGGATACATGCCCATTTTCAGCGGACGCCCAGGGAGAAAAGCTCCACATGTGCAGAAAAGTGACACTCTAAAGTCATGGTTACATTGAAATTTAAAAATTTAAAAAATAAGTGACAATATATAGTAATGGTTACACTGAAATTTAGCAGCATTGTAGGTTTGTAATATGAAATATGTGCACAAATCATTTCACAGCATTGAAGTGTGTCGAATGAAGTGTTAACACAGATTGATTTTAAGGAAGACAATCAAGGGGGAAAAAGGTGGTTAGTTAAAAAGGGAAGCTGTTAGAAAACCCTTAGGAAAAAAGGGTTGAAAACATAGCCTTAGAATGGCTAGGATAACAAGTTATCATTCTGATAGTAATGTTCTAATGGTTGTTGAGAGGTGTATATAGTCTGGGTAGAGAAAGGTTTAGAAAGATTATACATATAGGTTCATGAGGTTATTATTATTGGGTATTTCTCATATGTGATTTGTGTTTTATTTTTTTATTTATTTTTTTTTTTTTGGGTTAGTGTGGGTTTAGACATGGACATAGCCAATGCCTGTTCAGGTGTTTCTTTAGGGATATTTTGAATTTGGGTAAGGTGGCTGTAGTGGTAAGACCTATGGGGAGTGCATTCCAATTAATTGGAGTGCAGCTTTGATTGGTTGCTTTTGACTGGTTTTAGTATGTTGGGGTCTTTCTGTTTTTAGGGTTCTTTGTTGTGATGAAGGCTTCTGTGGTAAGCCGAAACCTTGAGTGATTAAAACTTTTTTGTTTTATCCAGTGGTGTCTGTATTTTCTATCAAGGTGATTTGCTGTATGTATATATTTTGTTATTGCTTGCTTGGCAAATATTGTGGCTGGAATGGGTTTAGATCAGCTTACTTACCCAATTAACAAGCATTAAATAAATAAAGACATTTTACAGAGCTCTTTCTGACAGAGTTGTATGAAGAATTTTGGAAAGTACCGTCATTGTGCAGTACGCAAACAAACCGGTCAGTATTCATTCCTGAAAGGTATTTAGGATTACTGTAAATTTTTGGAACCTAGATCTGCCCTTGGGAATTAAGGTGGTAGCAGTTAATTTTGCAGGAGAGCAAGCAGTCCAACTACATGAGATGATTTGCTTGTTGGGTATGGGCAATAAGTGGGAATCCAAGCCCTGAAGCCTTCACTCTGTGGACACTGAGTTTTGAAGACTTGCAGAAGGACACTCATTGTCTGAAGGCAATATGCAGTTACAATTGTTTTGCATGCCACAGGATGTTCTGATGACATCCTGGTTAAAATGCCTATAGTAAACCTTTCCATCAGTTATTCTCTTGCTTTTGCCAACATATCAAGTGCAGTGAGGTTGCTTCTTTTGCTCTTCAGGGATTTCTTGTATCATCAGGGCAAGGTATTGCATCTTGCCATCTGCTTCTGTACTAGACAGATTTTGGAAACGATATAGCACTTTAAGCTTCTATCTTAAACCTCCACGAAAAAATGCCAGTTCCAGAATGAGATATAAAGTTTGTCTTGAGAATACTGACAGAGCCTTCCTAAAACCTGATCTTGTCTGCTACTTCAAACCTCTTGTATTTGAAGACGTTTGATGGCAGAAGCTTCAGTTATGAGAATTTAAGAATTCAGGCCCTTGTGTGTATTGCTGGTTACACACTGTTTCACAAAGGGAAAATAGATCTAGCTACAAACTCTTCCTTTGTGAACAAGATCATATCTAAAATTGTGTCTTCCTTTTGTAATTTCAGGGATTGCGTTTTTGACCTGATGAACCCTATAAAACAATCACAGGCCTGCAGGACAAAGGTTTCTACATGTCTTGCCAGTTTGCTTCTTTTAAATTGAAATGGTGGGGGTTGTGATGGGCAAGCAAATGATTTCCAAGTGGCTTGTTAGTTGCAGTGTCTTGCTGGGATGATGGCAGATCCATGAAAGGTCCATTTAGAGTGCGTTCTGTTGAAAGGTTGGGAGGGTGTTGTTTTAGTGCAGGCTTCAAGGGCATATTGGCTGGGAAATTCAAGAGGTAAACGACCTGTTCTCCCATCCAACTCTTTATGAAGTATTTTAAGGTACCCTGTCAGTCTAAAGCAAAGGGTGGTTTTGTGAAGGCAGTTCTTCAGAGTATAGTATAAGGAGCTTGCTTCTAGTTTGCTGTACTCTATCCAAGAAGAAGGCTTTGGAGAGGCAAGACCGAGAAGGAAATACTGTACAGCTCCCTAAGCCACTTACCATAAGGATAGAAATGTGTTCCTATTTCCTTTCTCTCCAGTAGTTGTGTCCCTCCTTACCTGTATTGATTGCAGATGTTTATAGCTGTATGTAGATGGTTTGCTGTTTGCTTTATGTATTCAGAGTGATGCTGTGCGCGGTTTGGCTGAATGATATACGAGTTTATCGTGACAAATTTAGACATTTAGGTTTACTGTGGAACAGGGACCAGTGAAAGGGTCTAGCTATGGTGAGTCTGTTGGCCTTTGTGTTCGGTGTTGCAGCTTGTACCATGATGTCATTGTCTTTTGAAGCCTGGTACTTGTTAGTGATATTACTGCTAAAGTAGCTGCTTCTTCCTGCTCATCACTGTGGGGCACAATCCCTGAGACTAACCTAGTGAAACACTGCCAAAGATGATGGGGAGAGGTGCATGAGTTCTGAGAGAAGGATATAGCTTGAGATTATGCTGGAATCCTTGTCTTTTGAGTACTGAGGAAGTATCTGCCATTGCCATCCAGATGATTGGTAACCCGGGGAGATAATTCAGAAGCAGAGCTAGAACAGCTTTCAAGCAGGGGCTGCCATTCATTGATGAAATATTTTGCAACCAGTGCAATGATCTGGAGTTAGGACTGAGGTCAAAGGATAAAATATTTATTGTTAAAATGAGGTGCCTCACACTGCTGTACTGCATTTTGTTTCCACATAGGACTTTGCCATGCATCATTAATTCCAGTGCTAAGTATTATTTTATTGTAGTAAGCTGTGAAGCAAAAATAATGGCTGTCTAATTTTATGTTGCCAAGTATAGCCCTCTAAGGAGAAACCGTGTCAGGTTTGCCTTCATTTTTGTACTGTACATATGCCCTATATAGTTCTATGTAGACTACATTTGCAGCAGTACTTTCCATGAGGAAGCACTTTCACAAGTCCATGCTGTAGTTGATCTCTGCAGAGTACATTTTTTGCCTTCCCTTCCCACCTGAAATGTTTCTGAAACTTGATGTTTTTTTAGAATTAAATAATGACGTAAACAAGTAACATGGTTCTAAACTGGGGGAACTGATAATTTCCAAGGGAAACACAAATGCTTACATCAGAGATATTAAGGCCAGTGTTTCATCCTTTTTATTCTGAAGTTGTGCTGGAATTTAGTGACACAAAAAGGTGGTATTGGTGTAAAATCAAATGCTTTGCTTATTCTTCAAGTAGTGGTGATCACAAAGATGATTGCTGTAAGTTACAGGTGGTGTCAGTCCGGTGGTTTGAGGAGGAGTTAATGTAAAGAGTTGGCTCAGTTAAGTTGAAGATACTCAACTCTCCAGGGAAGCCAAAAAGGAGTATTGTGTACCAGTCTTTCTAGTATTGCATCATGCCCGCTTAAGATGTATGCAGCTTTGCAACAACTTAAAAGACTTGGAAAGGAAGCCGTCATAAAAGGCAGTTGTAATAACCTATTCTCATCTCTTGGCCCATTCTGTGAGCCTTAAAATTTAGAAAAATGCTCAAATTGTACTTGGTTGACACTGATTATACTTGGCCCTTTGAACATTTTTTTATTTTCTTATTTCTGGCTGGAGTGAGAACATAGAGCAAGATCTTCTAAGCCTATTTGAAATGTTTAATTATGAGAGAATGAAATGAATGTCTCATGTTGACTAACAGAGATTGCGTTTTATGTTCCTTTTGTTGTGCACTTAACCACTCTCTGATGCACAGATAAGGCCATATGCCAACAGAACTTTGACTCATTTTATTTGTTTCATTTGCATATAATACTTCTACTATGATAATTAATAGTAAAAAAATAAATTTCTAAATCGTTTTCTGTATTTACTTAGTATTTATGCCACTTCCTCTACCTTTTCTGAAGTTCCACAAGTGGGATAAAAAGGTTGAACTTTCAGCTAGTGAAAACTTCATAAAAAAAGGATTTATTGAAGGGGTTAGTCCTGCCTAGACCATCTCATGTGGGGGCTTCATCCCTCACACTTCATTGCTTAAATATACTGACTCCATGATCAAACCACTGTGTGGAAAGAGGGAAAGAAAGACCACACCCACTAAATCACTGCCTGTACAGGAATGAATGAATGAAGTGGAGACAGCTGTTTGTTAGCGGAAATGAGTAGCCTACGTAGAGTTGGGGGTGGAGGGAGAAAAGGATTGTTGCTAGACATTGGGACACAAAAAATAAATAATAAATGCATGTACTGTCAACACTACTAACTGTTCATTAAAACAAGAATGCTTGCGTTGTAACAGGAGTTTATTGTGTACTTCTTAATTTAACTTATCTGTCGCCTGCGTCTTGGTTGTGTACTATAAAGTAATACCCAGATGTTATTTAGCATGTAGTGTGTGTACTTTAAGATGAATATATAATGCAGCTTTTAATTTACCTGTATCTTAGATACTTAGACGTGTTCATTACCTAAAATGATTACTTGCATTGTTTTATTTCTGTGTTTTCTGTTGTGTGCCTTTGTGCGCATTTGTGTAAAGCTTGCTGACTAGGACTGCACTGAAAAGGGGTGAACTTGTGTAAATAATTAGTTTAGTGATATGCATGTGTTCTGGTTGTATATGAATGCCTTTTTGTGCTTACAGAGAAATTGTGGCATGAGATTGCAACTTGAGAATATAGCTTCTATTTTATGTATGTGAAATAGCCACACTAAATACAAATTATATTAATTTTTGTTCTGTTCTTACCTCATAGAAATGTTGACGTGCAACAACTATTCATATGGACTTCGTGCTGTTATCCAGTGTCTGCCAGCCTGGTTGCGGTTTACTCAGTGCCTGCGCCGATACAGAGACACCAAGCGTGCATTTCCACACCTGGTAAATGCTGGAAAATATTCTACCACCTTCTTCGTAGTAACATTTGCAGCCTTGTATAGCACCCATAAAGGTATGTCATTAAACATCAAATATGCAAGGCTATCTTTATTTATACATTTGGAACTCAACTCTTGGGTCTTCTTTGCAGAAATCTAGGAAGAGTTGTAATAGTACTGCTTTTATTTTAGTATTGTCCTACCAGTGACTGTAAGCTTTCTCTGCTTTGAAAAGGCATCTCCTGTAAGAAATGGTGATCTGTGTACAGTAAGTGCACAAAGCTGCACTCAGAAGATTTTGCATGGATATTTTTCCAAAATCAGTATTTTGGTAAGGGGAGAAAAACTTGTTGATTATGAGCACCTCTGAGGTCTCCATCACTTGGAGAAAAGGCAAATTCTGAATTTGTAACAACTATGCATTTGCCTTACTCCTTTCTTCAACAACTTCATAATAGGAAAGGCATTTTTGAAACCCTGTACTTAAATACTTTCTTGAGGGAGAGTCACACTAAATTAATTTATAACATTTGGTAATACCCACCTTATTTGGCATCAATGTCCAGTCAGAAATTTGCAAAATGAATAGTTTCATCCCTGCTAGGTGTTGATGTGCATCTTAGACAGGAATGCAGTGAGGTAGGTTTGTGCATGTCTCCCTTATATATCCCAGTGATGAACATTCTGTTGTGGTTCTGAGTGTAGTGCATCTCCCAACTTAACAAAAGGGCATTATATTGTGCAAAACAGTGTTTCTACATTAGTGGCTTTTACTTTTCACTTGTTTTCTTGTTTTAGCATAGTTTCTTTACTGTGGATGTTATCCGATGATGAAAACTAACTACATCCAAAAATACAATTATGACAGGAGAATAGCCATAGGAGTCTTCCTTTCTCAGTGCCTTTTTGTTTAGATCCAGTTCATAGGGTCAGACTTTGTGGTAATTGTAGAAATTTTTACTCAGGCCACTAATTTAAAATGGAGATTTTGCTTTGTTTTTGAAATCTATTCAGTAAATGACCACAAGTAGTGGTATTTGTGGAACGAGCTAAAACAGAAAAGTAAAAAAAAAAATTATAAGGAGTCTGAATCATTAAAAAACATGGTATTGTCCACATTGGGTTGTGAGACTTTGCTAGCTGATGTTGAAGTTGTCATTTATTTTCACTGGATGCCATTGACAGAAATTTGTGCCTCTGCAGAGCTTTTAATGATATTAGGTGATCATCACTTAGAAACCAGACCAGTGACTTAATTTGTACTGACATCAGCATTTTCTAACATAAAGGTGGAATTTTAGGAACCTGAGGTGCAGGTTTCTATTGTGGAAGAGACTGAAATTCTTCCAGTAACTTAGGCTTTCTTCTTTATTCAACTGTTCCTATAGTCAACTTCAAGAAAAGGTAATTCTGGATTGTTTTAAGGTCTTCCAAAAGGACTTTGGGTCTCTTAATTAACTTCAGTGACCAATATACGTCAGAGTGGATTGCTTCATACCTTTACATGTCTTGCAACCTGCAATCATTGAAAATAGGAATAAAGGCCAGTGAAAAGTAGATATATCCAGTCAAAAAATCTGAACATCTGATTATCATAAAATTTGAATCCCAACTAGCACATAACTCTTCCTGCTTCCTGTAGGAATGTTGGGTACTACTCAGAAACACATTTAAAAAACAGAGTGGCAAAAACGATGAAAACATATAAGCACATTATCAGAGAGGTAAACTCTGTAGTGTTTAATGAATTATAATGCAAAATTCTACCATACAGGGTAATTTATTTTTGCTTCTGAAAAAGGGAAATGTAAGATGTGTTCTCTTTCTTTAAATTATTGGTGTCACTGGTGTGCTGGTCATGTAGTGTAGTTTTCTGTGTACTAGACAGCTTCAAAATTGCATATGATGAGAAGAAGGGATTCAGAAGTTTGTATGAAAGGATAAATCAATCCTGAAAGTAGGGACATACCTCCAAAAATAGGGCATCATATGCAGGGTAAGGCATTGTGAATAGGAATGTTCCTCCAAAATGAGGTCAGTTGGGAGATCTGCACCTGCATCAGTATTTGCTGAGGTTTAGACAAAAGGAAGAGAGAGAGATAGAGGAGTTTTCCCACTGGTTTCCAAGAAGCTAAGTGTTGTGTTTTTTTTTATATTGGAGTGTTTCTCTTTGCTCTTTCTCATCTTGCAGATTCCCCTTCACTGGCTTCTGGATCCATTACTCGCAACTTCAATTTTAATGAAAAAAAAATAGAAATGGAACTGTGAGACAACACCTAGTCAGAAATTGTACTGAACACTTTCGTCTTTATTAAACCAGACTTCTTCAGAGTACACAAGGTAAAAAGTCTTTTTCTGTATATAAACCATTAACCAGTGAAATAAATAATTTTTAAATAAACTGAAACATCATACTTAAATTATATTGAACTGTAAAAACAGTTGTTCACAATAGAATC
Organism: Protopterus annectens; assembly: GCF_019279795.1. Lineage (NCBI taxonomy): Eukaryota > Metazoa > Chordata > Ceratodontiformes > Protopteridae > Protopterus > Protopterus annectens. Next base: position 972,613,337 of record NC_056744.1, read on the forward strand.
CCAAAACCAGTGAAATAAATCATTTTTAAATAAACTGAAACATCATACTTAAATTATATTGAACTGTAAAAACAGTTGTTCACAATAGAATCCCAAAACACTCGCTCCCCATAGACAGAAAATCCAAACAAGCACTTAAAAGGCATCACTTGAATAAAATCTACATACATAAAGTGACATAGTCACTTACATATTTTACTTTATATATTTATTTTATACATACATTTACAACTGTTTTTACATTCTTACACATTTTTATTATTTTTTATATTTATTTTCAAGTGACACTTTATGTATGTAGATTTTATTCAAGTAGATGGCTTTTAAGTACTTGTTTGGAATTTATGTCTATGGTGAGTGAGTGTTTTTGGATTCTGTTGTGAGCAACTGTTTTTTATGGTTCAATATAATGTATGCATGATGTTTCAGTTTATTTAAAAATGATTGATTTCACTGGTTAATGGTTTATATATATATATATATATATATATATATATATATATATGTAAATATGGTTTATATATATATATATATATATATATATATATATATATATATAATATATATATATATATATATAGAGAGAGAGAGAGATATGTAAATGATTTTTTTTTTTACTTTGTGTACTCTGAAGAAGTCTGGTTTAATAAAGATGAACGCACTTAGTACAATTTCTGAATAGGTGTCCTTTTACAGTTCCATTTCTATTTTTTGTGGTTTAGTTTGTTTATGTATTGTTATCAATTTTATTGATACCAAAAACATAAGCAGAGACTATGATTGGTCTCTCTGACATATTTTGTCTTCAAAGAGGAGACCATCATAAATGTCTTCTTCTTCTTCCAGCTGCTCCCATTAGGGGTCGCCACAGCAGATCAACTGTTTCCATTTCTTCCTGTCCTCTGCATCTTGCTCTGTCACACCAACCACCTGCATGTCCTCTCTCACCACATCCATAAACCTTATCTTAGTCCTTCCTCTTTTCCTGTTACCTGGCAGCTTCATCCTTACCATCTTTTTCCCAATATACTCTGCATCCCTGCTCAGCACATGTCCAAACCAACGTAATCTTGCCTCTCTGGCTTTGTCTCCAAACCTTCCATCCTGGGCTGACCCTCTAATATACTTATTCCTAATCCTGTCCATCCTCGTCACACCCAGTGCAAATCTTAACATCTTCAACTCATCCATGTCAAGCTCTGGCTCTTGCCTTTTTGTCAGTGCCACTGTCTCCAACTCATATAACATAGCTGGTCTCACTATAAATGTCTAAGGTCTCATAATATGTGGAGAGGAATCTTCCCTCTTCTGCAAATAGTCCAGTATTTGTGGAATAAGAATTCAAAACATCCAAGACTCAATAGATCAAGTAATTTGATAAACCCTTAGAAGATTCTGCTGACTTGGATTTTGATGCAACTTCAGAGAGTCCTAGTGCATCCTTAGTATCTTCAAGTGCTTTGTCTTTTGTCAAGGAAGGGAGGTGTTCAGACATGTAAAGTAAGACTGTTTATATCTATAGTACTTTGGCAATGAGTGCCAGTAATTATTTACTTTGTTATGCTGTCACTATTATTTTTCATATCAAATGCAGTAAATTTTAGAAAATTGGTGGACTCCAAGGAAGAAGAGGATTTCTTTCTGTATTTAAGAATACTGAGTCTGTGAACCTTCATATCTTAAAGTATATTTATGATGTATTTGATTGCTTTCACTGGAGCAACTGTGATAAGCATAGCTATATGCTGGCATTTCTTGTTGTCTTTAGAAAGTTTATCTGAACCCTCAAAAGCTAAAGTTATCAATACCGCAGTTACAGGAACGTTTTTAATTTGGACTTGTACCTTACTGCTCTTAGAGTCTTTAAAGGAAAAAGAGAAGTTCAGGGAACAACAGCAAGAAACAGACTTGCCAGTTGATCCATCCTTCCACAGAAATTTTCCTTCCCCTATATTGATTTTCTACTCTTTTGATAGTAGCACAGACATCAGTACTACTCAGGGAACCTCATTCATTGTGCCTGCTGAGTTTACATAATTTTATAATTTATAATAATTCCATATTTATAAATTAGATATTTGATAAAACACTGGATGTAGCACAAATTAATTAATAACAAGATACAATGGTGAGACTAATTTTTCTATTAAACTGAATTTAAAATAGTGTTTAAGGTGCTTTGAATTTGTGAAAACAATTAATCAGTTGTAAAATCGTTATATGTGCTCTGCCATTATTGTAACACTTATGACTGATGGCTGTTAACATATCTGCTGAATTCGGGGATGAAGTGGTGTTAACATGCATGTAATTCTCCTCTCAGTAGTAGGATCCTTGTTTGTTTTTAACATTGAGAAAATGTTCTGGAGAACCTCCTGTCAGATGCTAAATGAACTCTAGGATTCTGTGGAACCATGTGTGAAAGTCACTACTTTACAAGAAATTTACATAGAAGACCATTACCTTACCACATCCCTCATTCTCCAAGCTGTCTTAAATTGCCAAACTTAGCTCTACATGAAAAAGTGCTGTCTAATATATAACACATCATGACAAGTTATAAATAAGTAGAGTTGATATAGTTTTCATTTATTCTGTGTTTTTTTACATATATATGATGATGTAAGGAAGACTCGCGCAAAGAAAAAACACAATGCCACAAAGTCCGGAGAGGGAACAACTCTACAACATAACTTCAGATACTCTCCATCTAAATATAAAACTCAAGCATGTAAAAATAATCACAAAACCTGTTCTTTTTATGGTGGGTGCTTCCTCCAAACTTATATACAACGTTACCATTTTACAAACATAGAGAAAGTAAAAACCACCTGTGCCAACATAAGAACTGCCAACGTACACACTATGACACTGCTCCAGCAGTACATTACCTCAAAAACTGTAACATTTCAAGTGCATACTGTACTGAGTGAATGCACCCCCCCCCAACATATCCCTAAAAACTGCACTCCTAACCAGGGCACACACTAATCCACAAAAACTTACTCGATAAGCAAAGCAAATTGACATTACCTACCCCAAAAACAAACTCTGAAATTTTGTGTTACACTAATGTGCTTGTGTGTGTTCTATAGTAACATTACTATAAAGTAAAGCCAATCAATGTTTTTTCACTCAGTTTTTACAGTACATTTATTTTTGTTTATGCTTGAATGAGTACATAATTCTAGTATGCCTGTTTAGCAACCTTTGAAGTACATGAATTTTTGAAACAAGTGTTAGAAGGCTTATAGAACAATATTGCATAAGTTTGTTTGTACGGGTCTATATTACATTGACGAGCGCTTAAATGTTTGAATCGCTAAAGGTCAACCTTTAGAGATCGAACATTTAAGTGTTCGAAAATGTAATAAAATTAAAAAAAAAAAAGTAAACTGAAAGGGTTTTAGCACTCTCCAACACCCCCCCTACTTAAATATACCAACTCCGAGATCGCACTTCAGTGCACGGCAGAGCGGAAACGGATAATTTCCCATTCCCTACACTGTAGCGCGATCTTGGAGTTGGTATATTTAAGTAGCGGGGAGTGTGGGGGGTGCAGGGGGGCTTGCCCCAATGCTTACACCCTTTAGTTTTTTTGTTTTACTTTTATTTATTTATTTTGTTTAATTTTTAAAGATATTCAAACACTTAAATGTTCGTTCTCTAAAGGTCGACCTTTAGAGATTCATAGGTAGGTACTAGGCTATCGGCCCAAGGGCCTACGTAAGCCTAGCCAGCAAGGTTCCATAGCTTACGCCACCCAATAAAGTTATTTTCCTGTGCCACTGTCGAGCAGAGACACAGAAGTGATCCCTGGGGTGTATTTCCTATTTCCCATCCACTCATCAAGATTTTTCTTGAAGAGTGCTAATGAAGAACTTTGCTTGACATAGATGGGTAGCTTGTTCCAGAATATAGGAAGTCTCTGGGACAGGAATCCATCCCTCCAGCGCGTCCTGTTTATTGTGGTGACAAGGTTTAGGTCCCTAGAGCATGTAGCTCGGAGGGATTGGGATTTCCTTAGGTGTAGCATGTCCAACAGCTCTGGGTTTGACATAGCTTTATATGTTAGGCAGAGATCACCTCGGAGTAGGCAATATGCTACGGAGTAATGCTGGAGTTTTTTGAGGCGGTCAGTCTAGGGCATCGGTTTGAGGCCAGTAATCCTCTTTGTGAGGTACTTCTGTGGCCTTTCCAGCTGCTGCAGATGTCTTGTGAGGTACATTCCAAAAGGGGCATTGTACTCTATAATGGGTCTAATGAGTGACGAGTAGAGGGGAACAATGACCTCTTTTTTCCTGGATGAGAACCCTTTTATGATGAGGTGTGCCATGTAGAAGGACTTCCTGACTACTGTGGCGATGTGACTATCAAAGGAGAGACTACTGTCCACCTGGGTCCCAAGGTCTTTTATCACGCATTCAGTGTTAAGTAGATTGCTGCCTATGTGGTAGTTCATGGGTACAGAGTTTTTACCAAAGGGGATGACACTGCACTTTTTGGCATTGAGCTTGAGACCATGACTCTGACACCAGGCATCTGTCTCAGTGAGGGCCTTCTGTAGGATGTCCACATCATTTGGGGACTTGACTATGGCTCCTAGTTTGCAGTCGAACATTTAAGCATTCGTTTATCTAATATAGAGCCATTTGTACATGGTCAGGGGTCCACTTCTTAATTTCGAAAGATCAGAATCTCGAGATTCTTAATATTGAACCCAAAATCTCAAGGATCTGAAATCTCGAAATTAAGAGGGGGAAAAAAACATGGCAACTGCTAAAACCATGTTTTTGCAGGAGGGCAAGCCCCCTGCACCCCCCACACCCCCTGCAACTTAAATATACTAACTCCAAGATCATGCTACAGTGAAGAGAATGGTAATGTTCATGTTCTGCACTGTATAGCGATGTACATTACGGTTCTTTTCACTGTACAGCGATGTTGGAGTTAGTATGTTTAGGTTGCAGTGGGTGTGGCAGGTGCGGAGGGGCAAGCTCCCCTGCAAAAACATGCTTTTAGCAGTTGTCATTTTTTGTTTTTTATTCTTAATTTTGAGATTTCAGAACCTCGAGATTTTGGGTTCGATATTATGAATCTCGAGATTCTGATCTTTCGAAATGAAGAAGTGGACCCATGGTCAGATATAATTTTTGCATTTTGACACGCAACATTTTTATGACACGTTTGGGATAACCATTTGTAGAGTAAGGTCAAATAACTTCTTAGTTACCAAGAATACTACATATATTTCCTGTCTAAAGAAATCAGTAGAATATGTTTAGCTTTAAAGGGCTTGTTTCTTCTGTCTGAATATTTTTTAATGAAACAAAATAGAAGAAGACTGTTGCTTATTTGTTTTCTGTATATTGAAGATAAAAGAAACTGCAAGGAACCACCATGAAAAGTGAAAAAGTTTTAATGTTGAACGAGCGCTTTCACGCACACACAGGTGCACTTCATCAGGTTACAATTAGATAAAAGAAACCTCTCTACTTATATACAAGAAACAAGTATCAATTAAACAATTGATAAAACAATAATGATGTAATTAGAGCTATTATCATTCCACAATTTAAAGAGACAGATTCAGAATATCTTATAGTACCCATTCTCAAAGATGTAGACTCAATTGCCGGTCTATTCACCAAAGTCAATCACAAACATGGTTTATAAAAATCATTTACAAAAAACCATTTATAAAAACATATGATGTGAATCATAGGTCACATACACTCTCAAAAAGATTATTATGTACATCATTTATAAAACCAAATAACAAAGTTTCATCAATCCGTGTGTCACTACGGATCGAAAACAATGTCTGCTAGACCAGTCAACATGAGCAGACGCATTGATTAAAAACTTCAGCATGACATTTTTATCCTTTAGTGAAGACCCCAAAAAATCATAATTTACTGCTCAGCCAAGAAATATATTGGCCGAGTAGAAAAACCATACTTCATAGGAGATGGTAAACCATAGTAAAATTAAGTTAAAATTATTCCATTGCTAGCGTCAGCATATTCGATTATCTTAAAGATATATTGAAACAATAAGATAATGTGGAATGATAGAGCTATGTTCGCACATGCCTAATATCAGCAGATTATACAATAAGCATCAGGTATGGACAGGTCAAAATTAGCTAAATTCAGAAACGTTAAAAATGCATCATATTAAAACAAAGCATCAACAAATACTTAGAGTATGTATTCATACTCATTGTTTTATGTGCTTATCTAATTTCACAGTGCACGCCTCAGTCAATATCATTTTCATTAAAGCTGCTTGAACTCATGCATTGATTTAGTGGTAAGGCTACTACAGTAGATGATGCCATACACATGTCAATACACACACAGTTGTATATATATTTTTAGCATGAACTCACATAATCAAGCCATGCAAATATATACTATTCTATTGCATGGTGAACAAAAATCATTACGATACAAGGATACACCAATGTGTGAACCTAGATCATGTGTGATATATCAAAAAGCTGACATATAGCATGAAAAACTATAAAAGAAGGACCAGAGTGTATTTAAAAGTTATATAACGAACTATAATGTTTATGAATGTTTGATGTAAGGGGAATGTAAAGACAGGGAAGGTAGCAGGCACATTATAAGGATCCTAGAAGGGCAGGACGGATACTAACCACCGAATTAAGTCCAGGTGGAACATGAGCTTTTAGTCTCAGTATCCATCTTAATTCAAACATCTCAATCGTACCTACATGGTCCCCTTCTCTCCTGTTGGGATTTACTACCTGCAAAACCAAGAAACTAAAACTATGCTGGGGTCTGTCATGACAATGCATAGCTAAGGCATTTGTAAGATTAATTTTCTTTATATCGTATACATGATTGTAGACACGATCCTTTAGTCTACGTGATGTCATCCCTACATAGTATGCATCACATTGGTTGCAGGTCGCTAGATAGATGACATTTTGTGTGTCACATGTGGCATAAAAAGTAGGTTTAAAGTCCATATTGATACCTGAGATGTTAAAATCTTGAGTCTTATTAATATATTTACATAATGAACATCTACCACATGCATAGGTACCTGTTTTAAAGTTAGCTCTTATATCAACAGGAGCGACATCTAATTTTTCTTTACAAAGTAACCTTTTAATATTTAGGCAGTTATTAAACCTAAATGTAGGTTTTTTCCCAACCAGTTGTGAAAGAAAAGGATCTAAAAGGATCTTTCGAAATGAAGAAGTGGACCCATGGTCAGATATAATTTTTGCATTTTGACACACAACATTTTTATGACACGTTTGGGATAACCATTTGTAGAGTAAGGTCAAATAACTTCTTAGTTACCAAGAATACTACATATATTTCCTGTCTAAAGAAATCAGTAGAATATGTTTAGCTTTAAAGGGCTTGTTTCTTCTGTCTGAATATTTTTTAATGAAACAAAATAGAAGAAGACTGTTGCTTATTTGTTTTCTGTATATTGCTGACTTTTGGTATATAGACTGCTTAATTTTCTTTGTTGGTAAACCTTGTTGCAGGTAAATGCTATATAATTTAGGGCTGTAGGAGTTCACGTACAGTTATTTTATGTCTGTCACTTGCAACAAGAAATAATAGGCCTTGTTTCTTTATAACTTAGTTTATAATTTGTGCCTTTGCAGCATGTTATTATTATGTAAAACACTCTTATAATGCTGCCATACCTTAGATGACAAGAACATCCATTAATGGTCAGCAGATCTTATTTCACTGATGGATGTTCTTCATGTTTCACTGTTGCAGTCATCACATTTGGGTTATCCCTGCCAGGATAGCCCTCTGCTGGCCTGAATACCAGAGACTTAGTATTTCTGCGTCAGTTTCTGTCACTTGAGAACTGACATCAGGTCGTCAGTGGTAAAAAGTAAGGCATCCGATGCCATTACATCAGTCTTTCTTGCCATGGAGCCCAAAGCAGAAGCAGTTTGCATGAGTGCCAGTCGGCCGCTACCCGAGTTTTTGTTCCAAATTGAAGTTGAAGTCTTCTAAAGCTAAGTACCCTGTTTGGGGATCCTTTTTTCTTGCACTAACCAATATCAGAAAAAAGTTAATAATTGTCTCACCTGTGGAAAGCAAATACCACACCGAGACTTCCACTCTTGCTGTGTCACTTGTCTAGGCCCAGACCACGACGTCCCCTGTTGTCGCTTCAGTGATTTGTTTAATGCCAGAACTATCCATCGTTGGGCCCATATTGTAGCCAGATATTTTCATTTGCAGTCCTTGAATTCCGATATGGCTTCGGTAAGCCATCCGACAGCAGATCTACCAAAAAAGTAAAGATAAAGACAGACAGACTGCACAGGTCCAAACCTACCGACGACTCTTCCGTTAAGCTAGTCATCAGTCCTCCGGTACTCAGTGAGGCGCTTTCTCAGCCAGTGATGCCCACTTCAGTTGATTTGCAGGCCACTACCAAGACCCTTTCGGAGTCCGGTATGCCCCAAAACTCTTGTTCGTCTAACGATCCTGCGGTCGTCTCTACCTTGGATGGGTCCAGAGCTGCTAAGCAGGCACTGTCTTCTGAGGAAGTCCTTCGTACCTCCTAATCTCAACACAAACCAACATCTTCTTTCGTGACTACCGTTCTTTCAAAAACAACAGAGTTCCTTAGTCCCAGGGTTCGAACCGCACCCAAGAAACCAACTACCCACTCCCAAGCGCCTGCTGCCTTGCCTCCGTCTCAGATGCTTAAAATGGTGGAAGACCTTATCATGCTGATCAGGGGAAGCCAAGCTACCCCCTCATAAAGGAAAAGAGAGATGTACCCAGTAGTTTTGTCTAAACAAGAATCAGATGAATCTGATGTATCTGACTTTGAAGACATGCAACACCTCTCGACTTGTGAGGATTCTGATGCAAAGGAATCCATTCCTTCAGCCTCTCCCCCAGAGGATTTTTCCTTTGGGGAAACCCTGCATACTTTAAGGGAGCATTTTTAATGGGAGAGTCAGGACTGCCCTCAATCTAAAAAGAGACTCAGGGAATTCCTAGATCTTCCACAACACAGACCCTTGGCCATCCCACCAGTCCTGGATGTGGTAGATGATGTTTTCCTTGAATCCAGCTTGACTCCTGATGCCCTATCTCCTGCTCCCAGAAAACCAGACAGGTACTAGAGAGTCCCTGACTCACACAAATATCTTTTTAAAAATCCAAAAGCTGACCCTGAGGTCATTTCTCTAGGGCCAAAAGGGATTAAAGCAACCTCTGCTAAGAATCCCACCCCCAGGGATTCATGAGCATTGGACAGATGGGGTAAAAAAGTATACACCTCAGCTACTCTTGCTATCCGGACACTAAATTGTCGGCTCCATATGCTTAAATATCAGCAACATACCTTGGAACTACTCCTTAAACAAAAAATGTCTTCCTTTCCTGCTTGGGCAGAATCTAAGGATTTACAAGACTTAATGCATTCTGCAAGTCAAGTAACTAAACACACTTTGCACTGTGGTTTTGATGCCCTAGAAGCTTCCTGCAGGGCAGCAGTCACTGGATCTGTCATTAGAAGACATGCATGGCTTAAGGAACAACCCCTGCCAGACCATGTCAAATCTAAATTGTTGGATGCCCCCTTCCACAAAGATAACTTATTCGGCACTAAGGCAGAAGAGGTCTTAAAAAAGATGGAAAAAAAATCAAAATATATGCAAACATTTAAAGATTTCTTACAGTTCCAGCCCCCTAGGTTCAGCAGGCATTTTCCCTCCAAGCACTGGTCCTTTCCTGCTCCGAGTAAACAGGCCCAGCTTAGGCCCCTTGGAAACAGACCCCCCAGATGGCAGCCCCAGGGAATGCAGAGATCTAAGCATTGGACTACCTCCACTTCAAAACCAGGGAGTTCTCAGCCACTCCCTTATGGTAAGAACTCACAATCACTCACCTCCTCCCGACCTCCCCTCTGCCCACCTTCACTTACCTCTAGGAGAAAAACTCTCCTTTCATTCAAGCACCTGGGCCACCATTACCAAGGACCAATGGGCTCTGAACATTGTGTCTCAGGGTTACAAATTCTTCATCCACACCCTTCCAACCCCAAATGGGTTCCCAGGTCTACCACCAAATCAGTGGACAGAGGCTCAAAAGCAAATCCATTCCTTGCGCTCTCTGAGGGCAGTAGTACACGTTCCTGCAGAACAGATAGGCCAAGGCTTCTATTCCAGACTTTTTCTGGTGCCCAGAAAAGAGGGCACCTGGCACCCCGATCTATCCATTCTAAACACCTTCCGGGTGATCCCAAAATTCTAAATGCTCACTCTTTAGCAGCTGCTACCCATACTCTCCAAGGATGCTTGGCTAGCCACTCTGGGTCTAAAAGAGGCTTACCTCCACATTCTTATTAGGGAATCATGCAGAAAATATCTCCGCTTCAGGGCAGGATCTCAACACTTTCAGTTCGGCTTCCCTTTGGCTTATCTACTGCTCCAAGAGTTTTCACAAAATGCCTGGCTCCAGCCATTGCCTTTTGCAGACAAAGAAATATTCATATTTACCCCTACTTAGATGATTGTCTTATTAAGGTAGACAGCCAGGAAAAGCTGCTCAAGCACTTGGCCTTTGTAAGGAGCCTACTAACTTCCCTAGGGCACACAAACAACAAAAAGAAATCAAAACAGGTTCCCACCCAAAGGATAATCTTCCTGGGAGCAAGTCTGGACACAGCATCCCAGATGGCATAACTTAGACCAGAGAAACAAATTTTCCTGTCAGCCTACTTCTCTCAACTGGCCACCAGGCCCCAGCTTTCTTCAAGGAAAATCCGGCAAGCTCTGGGGTTCATGGCATCTTGCATACTCCTCATTCCATATGCCAGACTGCATATGAGGAAACTTCAATGGTACCTAAAGAGCCTTAGGTGTCAGCACTCTCAAGACCTGGAAACTCTTTTACCTATAATTCCTTGTCTCAGAAAGGAATTTCTTTGGTGGGCAACAGCATGCTCCCACAACAAGGGACTGCCTTTCTCCCCACCACCCCCACCGCCCAGACACTCACCACAGGCGCATCAGATTACGCTTGGGGTGCACATCTGGATGGCAGGTGCATGCAGGGCCAATGGAGCCAGCAGCAAATCCCCCTGCACATCAGTCAAAAAGAGATGATGGCTGTGCAGCACACCTTGATAGCTTTCCAAACCCCTTCTCTCTCCAGGGGTTCTCCTGATCAAAACAGACAACACCATTGTGATGTGGTACATCAACAAGCAGGACGGACTCACTCCTGCCCTCTGTGCAGGCTGGCCATGACCCTTTGACTCACAGCCTCTTCCATGCAACTACACCTGTTAGCACAATACCTACCAGGCTCTCTCAACTCCCTGGCAGACCAATTAAGCAGAAACCTTCTGGACCCACACAAGTGGCAGTTCAACAGAAATACCTTCACCCTAATAACTCAGAAATGGGGAACCCTGAAGGTTGACCTCTTTGCCTCCCACACCAACCATCAGCTCAGCAAATTCTGCACCAGGTACCATCACTGCATGACTTGGAAAGTGGATGCCCTGAGCTTCCCCTGGGTCAACCTCTCGGTCTGTGCCTTTCCACCCCTACCTCTCATCCCCAGGGTACTGCTCAGAATAAGGGAGGAAAAACCAAGGCCCATTCTTATAACTCCAGACTGGCCTCGACAGCACTGGTACCCTTTGTTGCGCAGCCTGTCCCTGCTGCCTCCATGGCATCTTCATCAGAATCTCAACCTCCTAACCCAGAGGGAAGGGGAATTCAGGCATCCCTAATTGCAGACACTCAATTTGGCAGCTTGGCTGTTATTCCCTAACCCAGAACCATCTGCCATCCTCAGTAAACAGGTTCTGGATGTTATCCGTGAGGCCAGACGCCCTAGCACCAGAAAGTCTTAGGCAGATAAATGGAAAAGGTTCTGCACCTGGATCCAGGCTAAGGGAGCCAATAAGGCACAGTCCTCCATCCCTGTCATCCGGATTACCTAGCTGACCTACTACACAGTGGTCTCTCTTTCTCCTCTATAAAAATTCTTGCCTCTGTATTTCTGCTCATTTTCCCACTGAGCAGCCCCTTTTCTCACACCCTTTGATCAGACAGTTCCTCAGAGGGGCTAGCGACTTGAGCCCCCCCCCCCCCAAAAGGACACCAACACCAGCTTGGAACCTTAACTTTGTCTTGGAAAAGCTCACCCTGCCTCCTTTTGAACCTTCTTCTTCTGCAGAGCTAAAATTTCTCTCCTGGAAGACAGCCTTCCTTCTGGCCATCACTTAAGCCAGAAGAGCCTCTGAGCTGTAAGCACTCATGGCTGTGGAACCCTTCATCATCTTCCATGCAGACTGGGTATCCCTCAGAACTAACCCATCCTTCATGCCCAAGTTGGTGTCCAATGTAGCTCTCAACCAATCTATTCATTTGCCCACCTTCTTTCCTAATCCCCAGAACAAGGGGGAGAGGATTCTTCACTCTCTAGATGTGCACAGAGACACGGATACTATATGGACAGGACTAAATCCTTCAGAAAGTCTGATCAATTGCTTGTTAGCTTTGCTTCATGGGCAGAAGGCAAAGCCATCTCCAAGCAAACCATTTACAAATGGATAGCACACCACATCCATTTCAGCTACAAACAGTGCGGTAAGCCTCCCCACAAGGGGGCCAGGGCACACTCTACCAGAGCAGCCTCCACCTCTGCAGCTTTCCTCAGAGGAGTCCCCACCAGGGACATCCTGGAGGCTGCCACCTGGACATCTGTTCTCACTTTTACCAAGCATTACCACCTTGCCTCTCTTCTCCAAATCCAGGGTAGGGTTTGCCTCTGCAGTCTTGCAAGGCATTCTGGCCAGCCCAGCTCTTCCTTGACTGCCTCCACCCATTTCCTCAGCTTTGGGAATCTACCCAAATGTGATGACTGCAACAGTGAAACACAAAAAACATAGTACAGTAGTGTACACTTAGCATAAATGTAGATGTTTGAGTGTATTCAGTGTTGCAATCCTGGTTTCCCTCCCTCCATCCCCCTTTTTTCTCTCTCTCCTTTTGCTACCATTCTTCCTTCTTATTCTCCTTTCCTTACAAGGGACATATTGGTATTTATTTTCCACTCGCGGGGTTCTTCACCACAACCTGGCCTCCTACTTTGGGGGAGCTCCTGACAGGTTAGGGCAAGAAAAACTGATGTAATGGCGTCGGCTGCCTTACTTTATACCACTGACAACCTGACGTCAGTTCTCAAGTGACAGCAACTGACGCAGAAATACTAAGTTTCTGGTATTCGAGACGGCCGAGGGCTACCCTGGCAGGGATCACCCAAATGTGATGACTGCAACAGTGAATACACTGGAACATCTACATTTATGGTAAGTGTACACAACTGTACTTTCTGGTATATCTGTCATTTGACTTTACCACCACTTTAACAAAATAGGGTATGGCTTGGAAAGCTGCTTAAATGTTATGGTTTACTATAAAGTGACAGTTCCCAAGGAAACCAGTACAGTTGTGTTATGGTAGCACTGTATCAGGAAGAAAGGATGATCTATGTGATCAACAGCTTAGTATGGACTATGAAGGGAAAGGAATTAAGAAGCAGTTAGTTTCTGTTGTGGTGTTCTGAGAAAATGGGATCTTGAAATTAAACTACAAATGACCTATCTGATTAAATTCCTAGCTTGAACCTATGATAGGTACATGCAACAGTACAGTTACCTTTCCATTATCTTGTTGTTATACCTGCAGAGTCCTATAGCTCTCTGTACCTATTAACCACATTACTGCTGACCACTTTATAGACTACAGGTTCCAAGTGACTGTTTTGGCTTTTACTCCATGTGTATAAATGCATGTCACCCTAAAACTTTTTAAAAATTTTCATGACATTTTCAGGAAATGTTATTGACATAATTACCTATAAAACAAACTTTGAATAGACTACCCTCAAAGACAAAAGAACAGCTGTATGTCGACTTTTAATGAAAAAAATATTTTAATGTCATTTTATGACATCACTTTTATACAGAAATATATTTTATAGGTCTTACCTCTCAACTGTCCAAATTTTCGCTTCATATATATAGTGTGTTCCTCATAACGTGTGTTTTTTTGGCAAGTTGCTGAGGATTGAAGTCACTTAACAATGACATACTATCACCAAAAGTTTCTTGATGCCATTGCTGCCATTCTTTCTTCTATGGCATATCAGAATATAAATGACTCCATCTTGCCTAATCGTCCTGAACACATCATACAGGGGCTGAGTATTTCTCTGAACCTACTTTCTGTTTCTCTTCCATAATCCCCCCCCCATCATTTCATTTCTTTTTTCATTTATGATATATTTCTTCTTTGTTAATCCTACCATCTTCTGCTATTTTCCATATCAGGCGGTCTACAAACATCTCTTTTGGCTACTTTTCTCCTTGCTATATCTCTCTCTCTGTATTTGCCATTTGTGTATTTCTGTATTCCCTTTTTGTAATGGAAAACCACCAATATGAACAGCCAGATTGTTACACAAAAATTCCTTTAATAATCCTCCAAAATATACAAATAAAACCACGAAAGGGTATTCAGGTTAAGCGTTTTTGTCTGGTAATTCAGACGTCTTCAGAACCATAATTGTTTTTCCCAATGCCAGGTAACTACAAGGTTATTTTTATTTTATTCCCTTTTTATTAATTCTCCCAGTTTAGTTAATGTTTGATCCATATGCCAAATGGTATGTCCAATACTAGAGCTGACAACTGTTTGTTTCACACACACAGGTACAATCTGAATTAATCTGTTTCTTAAACACTTGTCAGTAGCTGCTAATCAGGGCCATCCTCTACCTTCAGAGCACCGACCTGATCAGTTTATAGTGAAAAGACAAACAGGTAACATTGCCATCTCTCTTATCTGCTGTCTAGGCTCTCATATTATGCGTATAAATAGAGACTATAATACACAGAGCTAAATGTAGATCTTATTATGGTTTGGCACATTAATACAGGCGTTAGCTTTGCTGCATCACAGTGCTTGGTGTTCCAGTTCCTTTCCTGGTTGGGGTGATGACTTTGTGGATTCTGCATGTCCTTCCTGTGTCTGCTAGGTATTTCATGGTTTGTGATTTCCTCTCATATTCAAAAACATGCTATGGGTGAATTGGGGATCCTCAGCTTCTTGAGATATAATAGCTTCTAGAGCTGGAAACCAGTAAAATGTCAGGGCTATGCTTAAAGGGCAGCCAATTTGCTTTGACTAGTGTAAGGCAGTAATGCTTTTTGAGAAGTTTTTTTTTTGTAGTTAATTGTTATGATCAGTAGGCTGTATTCTAGTTGTGAAAAGAAGACCCTTTTACCAAATGCTGTTTTTGCTGGTTTGATGAAGTGGAGGGGGATTTTGTTCTTACAAATAGCTGGACATTGTTCTAGATCCCACACACGCACTTCTTTTTTTTCCTTCTACATGCTGAGGATGTAAACAAGTGTCAGTTACTCAACTTTTGTAGTACAGCTTGCCTTTTGTTGCTGGGCCACTCAAAAGACTTATTTTGCCACACCAGAAGCTTGGATTCATTTTCTAGTACTGACTGCAGTCCAGCACAGTATGGTGCTGTGTTTCTGAGGTGGTAGCCTTCTAATATAGTGTTAAACCTGTGTCCTATATGCTGAAGTTGGTGGTAGCACTGGTTGATGTAAAATGATCTTACATCAGTTACCAAAGACAGTAGGGAAAGTTCCCCTGAAAACAGGCTGTACATAGTGGATTAACCCACTCAATGAAAGTAAGTTACTTTTGTACTCATTGTAGCTCTTTTTTGGATTTACCAGTTTTCTGGTGCCAGAAACTAGAAATCCTACATTATTGCAGTTCACTCAATAGCCTCCCCTTATAAAACAAAACAAAAACAAAGAAAAAAGTCCTGTTATCAGCCCAGCCAGCATCTAAACTCTGCATTGCCTGTTTCTTGTGCTCATTAATAACCCCTGTGTTACTGGCGAGTCCATATTTGTCCTGCACTTACTACTATTCCCTGACTTCTTTTCAACTTTAGCAAAGCAAATTGAAAACACACACACTGAAATTTTTCCCACTGCATGCCCTGTGGAATTTATGTTCAACAGAAGTTCCCTTTTTCAGTCTCCACAAATGAAGCATTTACTAAGTTTGCTTCAGCTGTCTGGAATACTTTTCCTGTTAACATCACAAGTCTTGCTTCTCTAGCACTCTTCAGGGAAAGCTTCACTTAAAAACTATAGAATCAATCTACTGTAGTTGCTTCTCTTCTTATTCCTGTTCCTTCTGCCATAGAATAAATGTTCTCTGTAAACCTTCCCACTCTTATTGCACCTAATATCTCTTTTCAGTTCTCACCTGTTTATCTTACTCCTACCAGCCTTTGTTACTCTTACTCTATATCTCTGCTGTTTTCTCACATTTTCTACTCATTTTTAAATTGTCTATAATTTGTAGATAAGGTAAAGTTTTATAAAAGTTGACGTTCTAATTGTTTAGTAATAATTTTTCATACTATTTTGATGTACTGTCTTTTGTGACTTTAGCTGATGTCACGATTGAAAGCAGTCTGTTTAAGCTACCTATCTGGTTAACAAATATAATTGTTTACTAATACTTTTTCATACTGTTTTGATGTACTGTCTTTTGTGACTTTAGCTGAAGTCATGATTAAAAGCACTCTGTGTTTAAACTAACCTGTCTGGTTGACAAATTTTCAGGCAAGTAAAAAAAAAATACTGTGTTTTTTCAGTCATTCCATTCTCCCAGAGTGCACCTTCTGCTCCCATAATGCTTATGGGCCTAGACACTGTAATTTCAAGCCAGTTGGCTCTTCATTTAATTACAGTGGCAGTGCTGTGAATCACTGGTTTCTTAGTCTGTTTCTGGAGACTGTGTCATTGTTTCTTTTCCACAGTTTCACTTTGATTTGTGCTAACTTTAAGCTTCTAGCATACTTTTCAACCTTTCATTGTGCATTTAAACTGCAATCATGATCCCAAAAAGTAGGTTAATTACAAGTTTTTGTAATGCATCTTGATTCCTAATTTCTAGTAACTTAGCTCACCATCCCCACTGACGTATTCCTAAAGTATGAAGTTGCATTTCATTTTCCTGGCTGGCCTGTTTGTTTTCTGTGATTAACAGTTTGTATGAGACAGACCTGACGATCATACTTCAGTTTTCTAGTATTCAGTCTTTATTTTTAACCCAGTTATGTTTTGCAGGCTAAGATGAATTCTTCCACAAAAAAAAAAAACATGAAATTATATTTAAAAAATAGCTGTTTTGTTTTGCCACTGACAGGAAATACGTTTAGAGACATAATCAATATTTTATTAGAGCTTAGTTTAAAAAAAGCATTATTGTTATGGAGCGAAAACAATTAAATATAATGGTAAAATGGATGAGATGGTGGAGCATTTCTTTTAAGCAGTTGTGCAGCCCACGTTCTATACAATGTTATATTCACTGCTCAGCATTGTTTCCTATGTTTGCATTGTTGCTTCATTGTCATTCTATTAATCATGATGTTCTGACTTCAATGTTTTGTCAAATATGGTTGAAAAAGGATAGTCAATTTACTGTGCAAAAATAAAATAAGTAAATAGTAGAGACCATTTTTAGTCCCCCCTCAAAAAAAGCTTTATTTTATATTTTCAAGCTGGTGTTCAGCATTAGATCACTGATGGAGTTACTGTTATATATGAGGAGAGATGCCACATGTCCTCTGTCTACAAAGCTTCAGGCATCTTCCCTGTACACTGTGCATCTGCCCTTAGCATGAGTGGAAGTGCTGGTATACAAATACACCAAAACTCGCAACTTTCTTGCCACTGGTCCATATATCCAGTCTTTAGTGTCATGCCTTGTGTTTCTGTACCTGGCTTCAGCTAGTAGTTTTCAGGAAGAGAAGTACCCCTACTGGGAACCCTTCCTATTGTTTGTCAGATTTATGTCAGAAAACAGCTTGTGGACATCAGAGTAGGAAAACTGTGAGTGTGGACATCAAATACAGTAAAAGGACTCCCACTTCAGTTTACTATGTTTAAGAGCTGAACATTATATAAAATCTTGTTAATTTCTTCAGTCATTTGTCCCCAAGACTGCCAGGAGTAAGTTAAATTCCCTTCATATTTACTTAGAAAGTAGGCATTTACAGGATTTGATGCGAGTGGCCATGTTGTCATTCTTCTCTGCTATAGACTTTGCCCTTAAGGCTAAAAAGAAATGAAAAGTGACAAGATATATATGATTGACAATATACATATATGTTCTCTTCTCTTATATGATCTGTGACTGACTGCTCATCAGGATGCATTTTCTGCCCCTGGGCCATCCAAATGCTTCTCCAGGGCCCTCCAGAGCAACCCTTTTGGTGAGCACTGTGGTCCAAGATACTTGTGTGTTTGATTGAACTTTACGTTTCTTTGAGACCATCTGAGAAGGGAGACCGATGATTATTTTACCTGATGGCAAGAACAATATTCATCAGGTTCTTCTTAAGGTAGATGTTGAAGGTGGAGTTATAGAGGTCAGGCCTATGGGTTCAACATTGAAGACCATACATCTGAATATCCCAAAGAAAACAGAGGTAATCCAGAGGGCTCAAGTGAAGTCTGTTATCCCACCTGTGATCCAGAAGGTGACAGGATGAAAAAGATAAAGAATAGAGGGGATTACTCCAAATAAAATCATTTTAGCTAGTAGATCTAGGAGCCTCTCTCTCTCTCTCTCTTGATACCCTCCTTGTTGGAGGAATAAAGACACCCTGTTGAAGTTTCAAGTAGTTTATTCAGTTAAGTAGCTAAATGAGAACACGAACACTTGTCCGCCTAACTGCTTAACTGAATATAAACTACTTGAAACTTCAACATCGCATCTTTATTCCTCCACAGGGAAGGTATCAGAGAGAGACCGTTTCCTAGATCTGCAATATCCCAAAGAAACACGTACACAAAGCCAAACATATACTACTTCCTACTACATCTTCCATTCAGAAGGGGAACAAAGAGGATTGGTTTAGTTTTGCTTAGAGGCTGTTTAAAAGTTATTCAGTCCTCTCAATCTTCTCTGCCTCCTTCTTTCCCCTTCCAGGTCTATGCCTTTTAAGAGGAAGAAAGTGACTTTTTCTTCTGAAGAGGATTTTTCTGGTTCTGATAGTGAAAGACTTTATTATAGTTCTCATATTCTTCCCCTACTGGACACATTAACTAAAGTGGAAGATTTTTTTTTTTAAATGGGAGGGTAAGGAAGTATCTGACTCTCAGAAAAGTACAATAAATTGCTGAACACAGGCACCCCTAAGCTTCTTGCTGTTCCTTCAGTTCTGGGGGTTCTGGAAGATGCCATTTCTGATGACTTTCAGTCTCCAGACTCTCAGCTTTCAGCCTCTAAAATGCCTTCCATTTTATAGGGTTCCTGATTTGTGTAAGTACCTTTACAGACATCTTTCTGTTTGCCTTGCTGTCATATATTTGGATGCTAATAACTGTGTTAAAACCATTCCTTCTTCTAACACAATATTTAGTGATAGACAGTAAAGCACTTGAAGAGGTATGGCACCTTAGCAATTAGAGCCATAAAGTACCAGACCCATATGTCTAAGTTTATTTTACAGTATCTATCTGGAGCAACATGGGGCAATCCTTAGCCAGTCTTCTCAATTCTCTTTTGAAATCTGATGCTTTTGAAATGCTTAACTGTGCCACTGAAGGAGCAGAACACACAAAAGTAAATCTGGCTCCAATGCAACTAGCACATTTATGAGAAGGAATGCTTGGTTAAGGCTTTGTTCTTTCCCTGAAGATGTGATAGCGCATTTGTTAAATGCCTCCCCTGGACAAACAACTTAAAATTTGCTGACACTTTTGCAGAAGTTTTCAAAAAGTTAGAAGAGGGGCTAAATGCATACAGTGAATTAAATGGCTATTTTTATATCCAGTTCCTAAACTTAAAAGGAACAGGCCCATTTTCGCCTAAACCCTTCAAATCTGGCCTGCAAAGATCTGGAGAAGAGCAGTTCAAAAGGAAGTGATAAGGTGACTCTCAAAAGAAGTCTAGTGGGTCTCGAGGATCCAACTCCCTAAGGAAAACTTCTGATTACTCCTGTCACCAATCCCCCCTCTTTCCTTTCCTACTCTGGCCGCCTTCTGAAAATTTCAGGGACTCCTTCTCTATCCCTTCCTGTATGGAACTCCATGGACACAGACTCTTGGACTTCAAATATAATAGAACATGGTTACAAACTAAAATGGGCTTCTCCCGCTATTCTGCCAAGTACTCCTCATCTCCCAAAAGAACAGCTTAACCTTATATCTCTGATTATTGCAGCTTTACTCATGCAGGGAGTTATAGAACCAGTCCCGTCAAGACAATGAGGACTTTTTCTGTTCCCTAAGGAGGAGGAGGACCTGGAGGCCCATTCTAGATCTGTCCAATCTGAACATTTCTCTTCATTCCAAACTTTAACATGTCAGTTCTTCAGCACCCCCCCCCCCCTTTCCCCTTAAGCTTTTTGGTCACTTTAGACCTAAACGATGCTTATTTACATGTTCCCATTCACAAAAAAAAGATCATTTTGAAGATTTTTTGCATTAGTGTTATATTTTTCAATTTACTACTTTCCCCTTTGGTCTTTGTCACCCCAAGAGTCTTCACAAAGTGCCTTGCTCCAGTGATGGTCTTTTGCAGACATCAAAGCATATAGATATCTTTCCTTTTCTAGGTGATTGCTTAAAATCATCCTCATCCAGTCCCAACACTGTAACAGATCTGTGGTTCATTGAGTCTTTTCCACGATTTGGATTTCATCCCAACTCTAAGAAAAAGCCATTTGTTGTTCCAGCTCACAAACTGTTTTTTTTCTGGGATGACTTTTGGACACCTCCCTTATGACTGCATTTCTTCCTTCAGAAAAGAAACAAAACCTGTCAGTACTTCATCAGTCTTTCTTTCTCAACAAACAGTGTATAATTCAATAGAATTTCATGTCTTTCTCTGTCCTCATGATTTCGTATGCCAGGCTTCACATGAGAAAGATCTAATGTTTTCTTAAATCAGTTTGGGCTCAGCACTCTCAACCTCTATTTTTTTACAATTCCAGTTTTCAGCTTTGTGAAGACAAAACTCTTTTGGTAAGCCAAACAAGTCCCATCCAACCTGGGAGGGGAGCTGCCTTTCTTTCTTACCGGTCTCTCTTGAGGCAGTGGCCATAGACACCTCAGAC
Source organism: Protopterus annectens (assembly GCF_019279795.1). Classification (NCBI taxonomy): domain Eukaryota; kingdom Metazoa; phylum Chordata; order Ceratodontiformes; family Protopteridae; genus Protopterus; species Protopterus annectens. Next base: position 972,634,564 of record NC_056744.1, read on the forward strand.
TTTGCTTGATGTGCTGCCTGTTAGGGCTTCAAGATATAGGGAATTTGGAAACCATACCACAGATGCAAACACATCGGTCTAAAAGAGGTTGACAGCCCTTATAAATGTTGTGAAAGCCCAGAATCGACTTTGACTTCCAGGCAACTCTCTTAGTGGTGACAGACACCACCACTGTGATGTGCTAAGTAAACAAATGGGGGAGAGACAAGATCATACCCCCTTTGTGGACTGGCCTTGATTGCCTGGGACATAAACATAACAATTCAAGCATAAGATATTAAACACATGGTTAGCGCTTTCCTGCAGTGTGCTCTTCTTTAGACCATCAAGAAGTGCAAACTGCACAAAAGAGCTAACCATGTGCTTAATAAAGACTTCTGTTGCTCTTTACTTGAATAGTCTTCAGTCTTGGTGGTTTGTTTTCCCTTTTTGCTGCATGCTTTGAATGTGCCATAAAAATCTTTTTTATTAGCTTACATTTGACATGGCATAGTAGTTCAGTAAAAAGAAAACACCACTGCTTTTTCCGGAGATATTCTAATAAGTAATTGACTCATAGCACTGTCATTATTAAATAATACAGAAATAAACCACTGGATTTGTTCTGTCTAGGCTGTACGATAGTGACACAGTACAGTCTTAGGAGCAAGCAGACTGAAAAAAAGAATTATGCCTGGATAACCGTTTGAAAAATTGGCAACTGGATTTTTGAGTCCCATAATGTGGAGACTAAATAGCCGAAAGTCTGGGCTTATGTATAATAAGTCTGAGTTTGCCATTTCTCAGAATTTTCTCTTTTCTCTTTGGTATGTTAATCTTAGAGTTGGCATATATACGTTGCACCTCATATGGGGGGGGGGGGGTACCCTGCCCAAAAAAAAAAAGGGAAGTTTTAGAGTGCTCTTTGGTATTCCTCTGTATTTGTTTGGCAGGTTGGAACTCGGCATTTTGAATCCTGACATTTCAGTAGGAAACCATGTCAGTACAGCATTCTACATCAGGCCATTTTGAAGTATAACAAATTACAAAATAATGCTGATTACTCACAGTGATATTGCAACAGTAGTATTGCACAAAGGAGATTAAAAATGAAAGCATTTTCTTTTCAATTTCTAGATTCAAGTTTTCTTTTTAACTTGGATGTCTTACTGTTTCCTGATTTGGCACCGTACCTTGTTTGTGCTCATAGTTTGTATTTTTGTGTACTGCCCTTAACTTTATTTCTTGAGGATTTAGACAAGCTTGGATAGTGTTTGATTTAAATTAAAGGCATAATTTTGTTTGTGTTCTTTGTGATGTTGTATGCGAATGGACCTACTGCTTTAAAAGTCATGATTTTTTTCAGTAGTACAGGTTAACTGGTTTTATGTAAGGGAACAGTAACCAGTTAAAAAGTTGCACTGGAATCAGCTAAAGCGTGTTTCATTATGATAAGCAGTTTGTCTTGCTGATGATTTGTAGCTGTTATGTTTGCTATACTTTTTTCCCAGGTTCATTTAATCGTACCAAACTATTGAACTTGTTTCACCATTGTGCTTCTGTTAGTAAAGTGGCAATAGGTGGCTCTTTTTGCTTATATGTCGTTATAACAGGGTTGCTAGTACCTACTCTGACAGATTTTGTCATGGCATTTTTAACATTTCAGGTTCTATGTACACACAATTCATAACTACTGGTTGTGAGAGCAGGAGTGTTAAGCTGCCAAATCAGTTAACGGTGATCTCCTTCAGAAGTGGCATTTGGATTATGTCACTTGAGGTAAAAGTACATGATAGAATGGTGTCTTGTTCTATGCATGCAGCATTCAGATGCTGCAGTAAAAAGTAATATAAATTTCATCCGTTCATGACTTCCATGTTCCAGTTACCAGTGTGCTACCTTGCCATTGTTTTGCTATAAAAATAGACATTTCAGGAAAACAGCACAGTTTTACAGATGAACTATTAATCAAATGGAATTTCTAAAAGGACAGTCTGTTTTGCAAGTTTTGGATTTGTTACACGCATGCATGTCACTCCTACTGATAGGTATTTAAGCTAGTCTAGTTATAAATGTTTTTTTTTTTTTTTTTTTTTTTTTATGAATTGTAGATGCTCCTTGTGGTCTTTTGCTGGACACGTCAATGTACAGACTTGCTCTGGTTTGTGTCAGAATCTACACCATTTTCAGAGCTAATTATAATTCAGTGAAATGACCTGAATATTAACAAATGAAGTAAATCTATTAAAAATGCATGATGATGTTGGAAAAAAGCTATACAGCACAATGTGAATTGAATGCAAGTTGTCATGTAAATCATTGTTTCAGGTCCTTTGACACTAACTTTGTGATAAAATCGGTTATGTATAATTTGATAAGGGAATGTAAAGGCAAAATCCATAACTCCATTATCCAGCAAGTGCTTTTTACTTTTATTTGGTGTGGCTGCATTTTGTCAGGTGAATGAGGAGCATAGCATCTGTTTTTGATGCCTCTTAAAAGCATCTCTTTCTTAAATTGTCACCATGACAACAAAAATGACTTACAAGAGTTGCTTCTCAGTGTGTTTATAGAGAGCCCTGCATGATTTAGACCCAAATGGACTGGTTGCTTAGCTGATTGTGTTGAAACCTCCAGTAATGGGGTAGAAGTATTCTTAGGAATGGAAGTGGGTGAGCAGGGCTCGTCACGCACTGCATTTTTTTGTGGTGTTACTATTGATCTTGTTTACTATGAAATATAAAAAAGCAGGGCTTTGAGCAGATCCCTGCTCAAGGGCCTTAACTAGCCATTAGACTTCTGTGGAATGTAATTCTTATATTCACCTACTTATGCCAGTTAAAATGTTATTTTAAGCTTGGATATACTCAATTTAATGCAATCTTTGCTTAGGTAGCTGTATGAAATGTAGACACGTGTTACCGTATTTCTGATTTCCTTGCTAAGAATATAATGCCTTGACTGTGTAATTATCTGTTGCTGTCGAGGTGATGGCAGTAATGGAGAACATTGTTCCATTCATTCGTAAGTCATGTCCAAGAATGCAAATGCCGCTGTCACTTAATGTCGCTACAAGTACACATTAAGTTTTTTTTTTTTTAATTCACTTAAAAAGTTAATAGACAACAACAACGCATGTTGCATCAGCATACATTTTCTAAACAAGGGGAAGCATAAAACTTAATACTGACGTTATTGACTGACTGTAATCCTCAGTGATATACCACAAAATCAAAAATTTCACAAGATACATGACAAAAATAAGAGGCAAAGTCATCGATGTTAAACGTTAGTAGAATGACAGGTTTTGCATCAACATACATTTTCTGAATTACAAGAGAGTAGGATTTATGAGAGAAGGGGTAAACAATATGAGGTAACTTAGGGGCATAATGTTAACATTGCTAAATTACAACATATGGTAATGTCTAACACTGCACTTTTTTCATTATGTCTACCTCTCTAGTCTAGTTGTAATGGTGGTAAACGCAGAGTAAAAGAGCCATTATCGTATGAGGTCATTTAGCAAGAGTCATCATGAAATGGTGTTTCTGGTAAAACCTTGCTTGAATGTGGTGTTTAGACAGTAGTGAATAAGTATGAAGGAAGGAGGTAGAAAATGTGGAGATAATGAACACCAGACTGTCAGCATGTTGAGGATGTTATGATGGCAGCGCACAGCTGTGATAACATTCTAAGTACCATGCAGAGACTGTACCCCGGTCCAGTGTTCACCATTGTTGCTGTCCTGGCTATCATGCTACAGCTTGATATATATTGTTTAAAGAAGTATTAAAAAGGAGCTGATAAACTGCCGTAGATTGGCAGTTTTTTTACACATCCTGTTTCATCATAAAACGAAAGAAAGACAAGAACTTTTTTGTTTAATTATGAATTTACTTGATTAGTACAGGGAAATACCTTTAGGTGCATAAACCTCACAGTCAACAGATGAATTATTCAGAAACTCAAGCCTATGGGCATTTCATTACACCACCCTTTACTTCAGATTGTGGGAAGTCTTTGTATTGAAGCATCTGCTTTCAACATTCTGCTGGCCCCCTATCGACAGTGTTCTGTAATAGTGTTTTTATCTTGCAGCCTCTGCACCTAACCAGTTTTAGTCTGGATTTTACTGTTGCTTTATGGTGCTTTGTTTTTCGTTTGCATTATTAGGCATATTCCTTTACCACTTGGATTTGAGGCTTGCAAAACTTGGGCTGCTTGGTAGCGTAAAACCTTCAAGGCCACATAACTCCTACTTTTTTCCACAGTTCTCTGCATGGAATGACTCTTCTCCATACATGTTTTGTTTTCCATGCATAAGTACAGTCCAATTTGCTAATTCTCCCAGTATGCCATTTATTTTAGAAGGTGTTTTATTATTTTTGATTGTATATTGCTGCAATTCTGCATGTTCTTTCAGAGTCTATTCTCTCCTGGTCAGTTCCAGTTTTTTAATGCTTGAATTTTAGGTTCGAAGAAATTCTGTTTGTTGTTACTGGACTTTCTCCTATTAGCATGTTCATCCCTTTAAACCTTTTTGTATGTTCTTTAGAGAGAGAGATTTGTCTCAGCATGTCTATATTAATGTTTAGATTTTAAGGAGCCATTACAACTTTAGTTTGGGCTTAAGCTATACGCTTGTTGCAGTTTTACTGGATTTATGCAAATGTCTGACCAACTCTTGTGGTCAGAAATGCATTTTCAGTCCTTGGGACAGTTATTAACTGCTTGAACATATAAGAGACCCTTTGCAATACAATGTCATTCATAGTCTTATTTAATTCTAGTTTGCACTGCACTTGTAATTTTTTGAGCAGATCAAAGGCTTTTTAATGTCTGCCTTTCTCCTAACAAATATTTCTTTAGCCTTAGTAAATTTATAGGTGTTGTTTCATCTGCATATGACTTGAAATAGTTTCCCTATGTTTTGTTCTGAACTTAGGAAACTTTTGATACTGTCAACAACCTGGTTCTGGCTTTGGTGGCAGTTGTGGTTATATGTCAATCAGTGTCTTGGAGGATGTACTGCCACTTGTACTCCTGTCTTAGTGGGATTCTCAGTCTCCTGGTAGTGCTTATGAGCAGACCAAAGCTGCTTTCCTTAAATGGCTTTCTTCCTTAATTTGTTTAACCCTGAACAGCAAGAGGTCAACTAACACCTTTACTTCCTGAGATCTAAGCCAGGAATCCACTTGCTTCCTGAGAGCTTTTCACCTAAATCGTGTACTGAAAACACAGTTCATTAGATGTATAATATCTGATAAAGGGCATGAGTTGCAAAAATGTAAAATATGATGGTGCTTTGGTTGACACTGGGCTGTACACTGGTGTTAGTATCTAAGGTCTGTCTGTGGATGCTGATTTTATACTGCATATTTATGAAAGAAAGTCTATTTTATTTGCCAAATAATAGTGTCCTGGACAAACAAAAGGTTACATGTCTGTAAGTATGAAAGACAGATCCAAGATATCAGTGAGGGAATTGTTTGCCTGTTCAAGAGCTTTCCAGTGATGTATGACAAAGGCAATATAGCACACTGCTGTTTTGTGATATTACTGAATCCTGGTAAATTACGCATATAATAATTTCTCAGTATTTCAAAATAAAATTACTCTACAAAACCTTTTATGTTAGATGTCAAGTATCAGTAGCAACACTGAGCCGTAATGTTTTGTATAACATGACACCATTTGTTCACCTGTAGGTCACACAGCTTTTATGAAATGAATGCAGTTATGAAAACATGGGTAATAGTCATAACTGCCTTACCAAAAGAACATTTATATCTCCGAATGTCTTCACATTACCCAGCATGTTTTAATGTTACTTTTTTAATAACATCCACTGCATGAACCCCCCCCCCCCCACACACACATGATGGTATCACACTCTATTTTTGCATTATTAATGTTAACATAGAAATATGTCCTGTTTTTTCATAACATTTTGTAAACATTCCTTAATAACATCAGCTCTAGACAGCCCATACTGACCATTTCACTGTCATGCTTGCAAATTATGTCAGCTTGTAGATGCCTTTGTTTTATGTGTGTACGTTTATTCGAAAGCAGTGACAAGTATACCTATTTCAGGAGTACAAGGAAATCTCTTGTTAAAACGCTTACAGGGCACACAGGAATTCTGCTTTCCTGGAGAATATATTCTTGGAGGAAACGAGTTGAGAAGTAACTCCTTAGTTTTGTTAAATCTGAAGGGGTTGATATTTATCTGTATATGAAATCCGTTGGGCTCCTTGCAGTTGTTTCTAATTCAGCAGCACTAGTGCAGTGTTTGACCATCTTACCAGTCCCATTTGGCTTCAGTGTTAGGTATGCTCATCTCTTAGTTTACTTTTTGAGAAACCTAGGGGAGTGTGCAGATGTCGACACTGGCCTGTATTTGTTTTTTACTAACCTTAGCTTTTCTGGGACACTTCTATCCTCATTCTGAGATGAATAGAACATTTCTGTTTGGACCCCCTCACCAGTTTAGTCAGCCTTTGGCATCACTGTTGGTATTTGTAAAGACACAGGTGAAGTTTACCTGTTACTCTGTTTCAGTTTTGGTGCCTGGACCATATGCAGTACTCCTCTAGATTCATCCATTGCATACTGCAGTCACCATCAAAGTCATTTGATGTCGACCCTCTCACAGGCTTCACCTTCCGCTCCAGGATCAGTTGTCTCCTTGACCCTCAGTTCAGTGCCTTGACTTTTGACACCAACCTTTGGTGTTGACATAGTGTTGAGTGGTTCAGCATTGAGGAGGTCTTTCTGTGTGGATGACACTTTGGAGTCAAGGTGTTGGCACCAGACCAGCTTTGAAGTCAGGCTCATTACCGGAACCTTTTCTGAGTCATGCTGTCTGTGCTGGATGTTTTAGATGCTAAGGTGACTGTTCAGAGTTGAGCTCTTCAACATTGACAGAATTATCAGTTTGAGATGGCGGTCCTCAAACCTGACCTTGAAGATATTTATTTGTCTCATTCCGACATTTTTGCTGCTTCCCTTGAATCTGAGATTGTGTTACTGTGTATGGGAATCTCTTCAACAACTGAAGGGTTGCTACTGTTTCTTTCCTTTGGAGAGCCTGAGAACTTCTATCAAATCCCACTGCCATCTCTGGCACTGTCCTATGTGGTTTTGCTTTTCATTTTTTCTGCCCCCATTTTAGTGTATTTTTCCACACAAAAAAAATCACTTACAATCTCTGCCCCATGAGACAGTACAGAATTTAGTTTTGGATTGGTTAACCTACTTATAAATCTACACAAACAGCACAGACCTCCAAGGCAGAAACGCACCCGACCACAACAACACAACACTAATGATGAGACAGATAACTCTCCTAAACAGTGTGCCACTCAGCCAAAGCCTATAAGGCAAAACAGCATGCTCAAAACACTAGTCATAGGTAACTCGGAAGGGAGGCACACTGATGTCCCACTCACTAGGTCGAATAAGGAAAAAGTAACCGTCAGCTGCGTGTCAGGTGCCAGGATCCGCCACATAATGCATGCACACAGGTCCCTCAACAACAGGTACAAATATGACTCTGTCTTTGGTACTGGGTGTGAATGACCGGAGACGTACCTCCCTGGACTACATGAAAAGAGACATGGAGGAGCTCTTGGATTATGTAGCCCAGGTGGGTATGACCCCAGACCTGAGCAGCATCCTACCCTCACACAGAAAGATACCACAGTACAAGCAGAAAATGATTGATTTCAACAATTGGCTACGTTTCTGGTGTCATTCTAAGGGGATCCAGTACACGTCTGCCTGGATTGACGTGCTTAACAGACCTCGATGCTTTGCCAGAGGTGGCCTGCATCTGTCACCCCTGGGCTTTCAGGATACCGGCCAAGGGCTCTTCCCACCCCTATAGTGCCGTTTTTAGGAAGTGTTTCAAAGACCAAATTACCACCGTAATAGCTACAAACAAATGCTATCTGAGAGTCATGCTACTCAACGCTAGAAGTCTAAATTCTTAAAATGCACTCGCTCGAAGCACTTCTTAAAATGGAGAACATCAACATTTGTGCTGTAACAGAGACCTGGTTCAATTCAACAGAAAGCACCACTGCACTACCAGGCTATAACTCATTCCACACCTTTCGGCCCCTGAACTTGGATCAAAGCTTCAAAGGCGGTGGTGTTTCCATTTTCATAAGGGATGCACACACCTCCAGACTGGTAGCCCAACATAGCGCATCTGAGATACTTCAGGTGCAGCTAACACTGGGTAAGACAGCGATTTAGGTCGTAGCCTGCTATAGGTCCCCAACTATGTCCCAAGACTCACACTCCAAGTTCCTAAGCAGTCTGGAGAATATTAGGATCCAACCTAATACACTCATACTGGGCGACTTCAGTTACCACTCCATTAACTGGGAAAACTACTCATGTACCAATAAACTTGCCCAATGCTTTCTGGAATTCATTAATTCCAGTGCTCTGGACCAGCTCATTCTCACCCCCACTAGAGGTAGCAACATCCTTGACTTGGTCATTACTAACATGGGCAATCATTGCTCTACACCAATAGTCAACTCCTCCTTGGTTAGATCTGATCACAAACTAATCACCTTGGAAATCGACATCCCTCCCACATGCCCACAAAGGTAACCACCATGAAAAACTTCTCCAAAGCTAACTTTGGGCTCCTAAAAACAGAGGTGGCTAACTTCACGGTACCCATGCAAATGGAGAATAGTCGCATGACTGCCAAATCATACACCAATGCACTGTATGAACACGTACACAAATGCATGGATATCGTCATACTCAAACTAAGACGCTCTCCTCAAAAAAAAAAAAAAGGAAGTCAGTCTGGTGATCCCCTGCCATAAACAAACTCTACAAGAGGAAACTGATGTGGACTAAGGCGAAGTCCCAAGACTGGAAAAACTCCCTTATCAGCCTCAACAAAAGGTTAAGATCCCTCATCAGATCTCTAAAGCTAGCTATAAAAACAGAATTGCAGTAGATAGTAAAGACAACCACAAGGCCTTCTATAGTTATGTAAAGAATTTCCACGCCAAAACCCAGATTTGCTCTGAGCTGCTGCACAATGGTACCTCCTATACTGAACCAACAGATATTGCCAATGTACTGGTCTACAGAATCAGTGCTAACTTTACCCCCCCCAAAGGACCAATCACAATACCAGTAGATTACCAGGCATTGTGTATTACTGCTGCACAGGTTAAAACAGCACTGTCCAAGGCCAAGAATACAGCTTCTATGGGACCTGACAGTATCCCTGGCTGTGTTCTACATGAAGTACAGAGTGAACTGGCACCTCACCTGTGTGCCCTGTTCAATCACAGCCTCACCTCAGGCTTTCTCCCTACCAAGTGGCATACTGCTACAGTCATCCCTCTCCACAAAGGAGGAGTGACTACAGACCCCGGGAATTATCGTCCAATTAGCCTGACGAGTCTGATATCCAAAGAAACGCATCATCATGGACCTAATAAACAAGGTCATAGGGAATCTCCAAACTCTGGATCCTACACAGTTTGGTTTTGTGAAGGGTAGATCATGCCTGCTCAACTTGGTCGACTTCGAGTCAGTCACCAGAGCTGTGGATGAAGGCAAGGTGGTTCATACAGCCAACTTGATCTGGCCATGGCCTTTGATACCATTCCCCTCTCAGGAATCTTCAAAAAACTCACTAAGCTAGGCAGCAACCCCTATATCACTAGGTGGGTTGCAAACTGGCTCACAGATAGAACCCACATTGTGAAAGTAGCTGACTCCAAGTCAGACTGCCGACCAGTCACGAGTGGAGTCCCACAGAGTTCGGTCCTGGGTCCTCTCCTGTTTGGTATCTACTTCTCTAAAGTCTAGGCCAACATGAAGGGACTCTGGTTGACAAAGTTCGTAGACAATTGCAGGTTGGGAGTTATTATTAACTCCCCAAGTGATGTTGACATCCTCAGAAAAGCCTCACTGACGACGACGACTGGTGTCAGATCCATGGCCTTAAGCTCAATGCCAAAAAATGTGTTGTCATCCCCCTTGGGGGAAAAACCCTGTTCCCTTGAATTACCACATCAATGGTAATCCACTGAACACAGAAGGCGTTATAAGAGATCTGGGAACACAGGTTGACAGCAACCTCTCTTTTGACCACCACGTTGCCACTGTGGTCAGAAAGTCCTTCTATGTGGCACCTCTCATTACTAAGGGTTTTGTATCCAGGAAGAAGGAGGTCATTGTCTCCCTCTACTGTTCCCTCATAAGACCAATCATCGAGTATAATGCCCCGTACCTCACTAGACACCTGCAACAACTGGAGATGCCGGAAAAGTACCTCACAAAGAGGATTCTAGGCCTTAAAACTTGTCCTATATGGACAGACTCAAAAACCTCAACTATTCTCTGTCTCATATCGCCTACTTAGAGGCGATCTCTGCTTGATTTACAAAGCCATGTCTGACCCAGCTCTGCTAGAAATGCTACATCTAAAGAATTCCCACTCCCTCCACACCACACGCTCCAGAGACCTCAACCTCATTACCACAATCAACAGAACATGCTTGAGGGACAGATTCATAACCCAGAGACTGCCCATGCTATGGAATAGACTTCCCATACATGTCAAGCAGAGTACCTCACTGGCCCTGTTCAAGAGAAGTCTTGATGAGTG